>NC_090183.1:34114676-34322176 GCF_024679245.1 Pseudorasbora parva | reverse complement strand
TATTTGTGATCAATATAAAATGCATTATAGTTATAAAAGTTATAACAATTAATGGTACAGTAAGCATTATAATGTATTATACTGTAACTGTGGTTACAATTATCACAAAAAAACGTATAAGGTGAGGTCACAAATACGATGAAACAGTTTTGTGAATTAGATAACATCTATTTAACTAATTTGTTTATTTTATGAATTCTAAAGCGTCACAATGACGAAATTTCAACAAATGTGGGCCACAGAGGATCCCTTTCAAAAATGTCTCAAAATGAAAACGTTGTAATCCAAACTGTGCATCAATAAATAAGCAGATATCTGCAATTTAAAAAAAAAAAGAATCTTCTGGGTTGTTGTTTTTTTGAGCAAATATAAACCGGTTTTCCAAAAATTATCACAAACCAGCAGTAGCACCATAGCAGCGTGATACACCTGTAAGAATACAGCAGATGATCCGATGTTCCCATGGTTTATCTTCTCTGTACCTCTCCTGGATGTAAAGCTTAGTCTCTCAGGATGAACAAGGTCTACGACGTGTAAGTCTTCATGCATCCATCCAAGAAGAACAGACACACGTTCGCATACACACTCAAACACAAGCCTGAAGACACACCAAAAGTCTTTCTGGCTCCCCATGTAGAGGAAACGTTTATGTATTCCAGCCAAGGCCGATGTGAGTTGCGAGCAGGTAGCACATGCCTATTGTGCAGGTCATCAGCATCATGGGGAAGCCCAACCTGTGAAATAAAGCACAGTGAGAATTCATATTCTGAGTCCCTACATGAAAGTTCCTACTAAGATGAAAATTGAATGTTAGAAAGTCTGAAAATCCCACACTGTTACACTGAAAAAAATCAGTATGTAGCGTTCTTTACAAAAGACCGGAAAGCAGATAGTCTTGTGTCCCAATGAAAGCTCTTCCTTCAACATAACCCAGCATCTTCCTAAGTTTCATTCCCAATTCATCTTTGTTTCTCTTTTTATCAAATGATGATCTTTGAGCAGTTCCACTTTATTTCCAGTTCTGCATTTGTTGCATTTGTTTATGCCTGTTTGTGAGAGTGTGTGAAATTCGATTCTGAACAGCAGGGGTCTCGATGTTCTCCCGCTGAGGAGCATGGCAGGCAAGTTACCAGCTTCATTCGAAGTGGTATTAAAGTGAGTCTTTAAACATTATGGCAGAGTCAAAAGCAGGGGACAACAGCATTAAAGTATGATCTCCAGGCATTAACGCTGAAGTCAAAGGCTGGAGACGCAATAGTCTGATGATACCCGCCCCCCATTAAATGTAAGCCGATTTCCTCAGTCTCCGCAAAGCCATCAACTCTCAGACACGTGTGGACCATCCTTGATGTACTTGCTTGTAAAAGCATCCATCTGGAGAGTGGAATTACCATTGTAATTACAACTGGACACTGGCCTAATCTCCACACTCGATCGGCATGCATCAGTGCCCTTCTGACCCTCGGTTCAACATGCTGCATCTCATCTGTCCATGAGGATTATACCGCCTGCCATCCAACATCACATATTATCAGTAGAACTAAGAATTGCACATGGACACTGTTGTGTAAATCAGTACAAAAGAAATCAACAGATTATAAAGGGAAGTGGGCAGATTATACAGGGAAATGGACAATAGCAAACAGCAAACATCAAAAAGAAAGAACAATAGAATCTGTTTTCAAAAGCCTGTCTGTGTAGCCTGGTCTTACCAGACTCTCGTACATTTAATTTGTACAGAGATTCTGGCCACTCTCCATTGACTCTCCATTTACAGCATGATTGCATGCTGTAAAAAAATGGTCATGCTTGGTATGATAATAAATGCTGCTATAAATAACAGCCCAATTCAAATGTGTACGTGCTTTTATTTTAATTTGTTTGAGCGGTGATTAAATATATGTATCTTGTAAATATTTGCTAGCACAAGTAATACAAGTCTAGAAATGCATCTAAATAACAGCAAAGCGCAACCGCACGGACCGGTGCTCTGCAGTGGTCAAAAAGGATTATTAAACAGTGAATTTTGAAGTGATTTATTCTTGAAAACTCAGAGATGTAGATTCGGACAGCTATTACATCACCACACAACCTTGGTGTTTGTCAAAAGCAGTAGGTAATTCGGCTGGGGATTTTTACACGGGTGGTGGGAAACGGACAGCAATAAAATAACTGACTAGCCCCTTTAACTTAAATGATGGCAATACCTTCTGACCCCACAAGGAACAATTACCATCCGAATAGGGCTTCAGCCAACTCCTTCACCACTAACAGAGCGAGCTGGAAAATCAAACTTTTCCCTAATTTACCCTGTTGGGGAGAAGGGGCCACAACATCATGGCCACCAACAAACCTAAGCAAAGATTGTTCTTGCTATGACTTTAATTTCTGTATATTCGGCAGCGTTGTCACAACAGAATGAATGGTTTCGTTCGCATCTTTCTTCGCCCCATTACTGAACTACAACTCAAACTAGCTCACAACATCAACGTCATCATTCTCAGCCACTCTCTCTGTTCGCTGATTGGACCAGTAAAAATTTGTTAGGAGAAAACCTAAAGGTACGTTCACACTGAATGCAAATAGAGCGTCTGTAGCGAATGATTTTCATGTTAAGTCAATGGAAAGGCACATTGACGCACAAAAAAAAAAATCTTGTGTTTTTTATATGTTTTATGACACATTTCTCATGGAGCGCCTTGGACGAGCGTCTATTTAGCTTCAAATGCTCAATTTCTACATGCGTCCAATTAGCTGCGGACGCGTGGATTCAAAATGTTCACGCGTCAAACTAGATGCGGTAGACACGATGATTTTGATACTCTATTCGCGTTTGGTGTGAACGTAGTATCAGAATGCACTGCAGTCCCACACAGAGTACTGAAGGAGAATGAAAACTGAGCGCGAAGTATGTAGGAGGGCGGAGCCAGGCTACTGTCTGTGCCCCAACCCTCCCTTTATCAAATAATCGAAATGGTGATTCTGGTTCTTGTCAATGAATCAGTTGATTCGGTTCATAAAACAGACTGAACATTTCATTCACAAATCAGAACGATTCCTTTATGAATCAAAATAATGAATCGTTTTATCCATTTAATAGATTTTGAAGCTTAAAGGGGGGGTACGAGTTATTTCAGACTCGGGCCGAGTCAAATAAGAAACTTGTAGCCAATCAGCAGGTAAGGGGCGTGTCTACTAATGACGGAGAGAAGAGAGCGCTGAAACACATGACGAACATTAGCCGAGAAGTAATATATATGGCTATTGCTTGAATATGCTTGTGTGTCATGTTCTCTTGTTTGTCCATTTGAGATTGTGTTGTTGGTCACTTCAGCGATGATAAAGACCCATTCATTTCCACACCGTATGGAGCATCTAAATCTCCTCACTGTTTCAAGCGTCAGCTTACAAAATGTGTATGACAAGTAAGATACTATACTCCTAATATATGTTTGTTTCCTCTTTTCATGATCTATATAACCCTTATCCGGTTATAATTGTAATATGTCGTTTGCTGGACTGTTGTGTTCGTGTTCTATCGAGTTGTTCATGAGAACGGTTTGTCTTTTTATGATCGCTATAACTCTGATCTTGTCATAAATGTAATATGTTGTTGGTTGGACTGTCATGCTCATGTACTATCGAGTTGTTCATGAGAATGGTCTGTTTTTGTGATGGATGGGGTGACTTTTTTTTTTTTATTGAATATTCCATTGCCTGGGTTACGTATGTGTGGGGCGGAGCTGTCCTAATAGAGCTGAGAGCCTTTTGGGGGTAGAGGTCTGTATTTTTTGGTAATTTGAAATATCAACAAGGGTTACCAGAAAGATCTTACCCCAACTTTAAAGACCTATGGAGATTTTCAAGATTTTTTGTTCCACAAAGAAAAAATAGCATATGAGTATGAGCTTGGTGTTAGAAAAAAAGTAGAAATTACACACTTCTAATCTTCAAATCTCTGTCTTGTTTTTGCCCAACAGCCAGCTGATCGGAGCCATTTCTCTCTTTTCACAGAACACTGAAAATCCACATGCAATTTTAATAATTTCTGTTCTGTTTACTTCGCTGATAGTTCATAAAAGAGTCAGGTCTTGTTGAATAAAATGTTCCATAGAAAGGGATTCTGGAATGAATAAATGAGTGAAAAAGCTGCTGAGATGACGAAGCACTTGTGAGGATGAAAGCTCTGGACCATCCATTTAGCCGAGTGCATACCTTCAGCAGCCCAGTGGATACTGACTGAGTGCATGGGTAAATACAGAACATTTGGCGCATAGAGAAATCAACAAGCTAAGAAGACCAAGTGGGCACTGATTGAGAGGAAAAGAGAGGGAAGCATTGGAAGCAAATGGATGATAAAAAGAGCGAAAAAACACGTAAACGGTTCAGAGAGGGAATGTTGCAAATCACAATATCTTGTCAAAAATATAATGTAAAATGAACCAAGTGCAAAATCGTAGCCAATTTAGTATCCTTAACACACAATAAAGTGTAAAATAATGAATCGGTAGAAGGAAAGGAATCCAAATAATGACTGGAGAAAGAATCAGGAGAAAGGGACTGAAGAAAGGAGACATGAGGGTAAATGTCCTCCAGTTCTTCCTGTCCTCTATTCCATCTATTTCTAACATTCTCTAAAATTCGATTCGATTACTGGAAAGCACATATTTTAAGATCAAGTAAGGCAAAGAGCACAGCTGGACCAGAGCACAAGACAGCTGTTCAGTATCCGGAAGGCAGGAGGGAAGGCTAAATGCTGGACTGCACAAGGAACAGGTGTGTATTAGCTGTGCACGGCATTTGTGTGACACACATCAAAGCAGGTGCACGTGCCGCAGGTTGTGAGGGCAGGTCAGGCGGCTAATGCACAATTTGAGTGATACGAATGAAGCAGCCAGGTGCCTGATTCATAAGTAGTCAAGTGGACAAATCGATGTGCACCGAAACACAGAGTATCAAGGGTGCGAGTTGTACAACCTGAAAAGCAGCTCCACATGTGGTTTGTTAAACTGGCTGAATAAAATAAATAGCACATTAAATGGCACCAAGTACTGTATAAAGCATGTTAAAATGTGTTTATTCCCTCATCTTTAACGGCCTAGTGAAAGGAAGAACTAATGTGACTAAAGGTGATACAGTCCATTATGAGCATGGTGAGGACAACAATGACTTCAACATGCACATTGAGGAAGTCTTTTAAGCTATTCAGCGCATGACATTCACATTTATTCTTTATCAGATGTTTTTATCTAAAGTAACAAATAATAACCTTTTTCTTATTTTACTAGAGAATAAGCCAAGTTTAAACAAATTGCTCAAGGGCATAATGATTGCAACTCATTAATCGTTCCTACTCGGGTTCAAATCTACAAACTTTTAATTATAAGCTTAGATGTTTCACCATAAGGCATGAAAAAAAGCTTTGAGGTGTCTCAAAACTGGAACTCTCATAGTGGGATGCTCAAGAAACAACATAAGGGCACAATAGGAAAAAAGATGATCTGAGTGATCATGAATCATGAAAACAAAGTGCTAACAAATGAAAAACTTTAAAAAACATAAAACTGCTTGTTAATCCTAAAGTAAATCTATTCATATAAGTGATATATAGTAATATACTATGAAGAGGAAGATGCGATATGCCAGACACAACAATGCAGAAGAGATGAAGGCCACTTGTAGAGAAATCTGGGCTCTCATAACGCCTGAGCAGTGCCACAAACTGATCGACTCCAAGCAATGCCGCATTGCTGCAGTAATTCAGGCAAAAGGAGCCCCAACTAAGTATTGAGTGCTGTACATGCTTATACTTTAAATGTTCATACTTTTCAGTTGGCCAAGATTTCAAAAAATCCTTTTGAAATATATCAGTTTGTCTGTAATGAATGAATATAATATAGAAGTTTTTTTTAATGGAATTAGTGAAACAAATCAGCTTTTTGATGATATTCTAATTACATGACCAGCACATGTATAACTAAATATTGTCATATGACAGGGAAAATAATTTGTACCATGTGAAATGCCTAACAGCTAATTCACAGCATGCTAATGGTTTTCAAACCCAAAACCTTTGAATTATAAGTTCATATCTTTACCACTAAACTACAACATTCATATGCATGACCTTGGGGAAAAAAATCTGTTCTGAGTTGAGGGAAAAATTGATGATTCTTTTATCCATTTTGTCCAGCTTTCCTTGCTCAAGGCTATCGGCTATGTGGCACATTTTGTATTAAAAACCCCTCGACATCTCAAACATGTGATGAGATCAGAAAAGCTATCTGCCACAATCTCACCCACTCTCACTACTAGATTGCTGATGTACACAACATTTCCTTACGACTGTGAAAACTCATTTTGTGTGGCTCAGAAAACATCAGAATGGCCATTTTTAGTTAGAACTGAAGCAAAAAAAGTGGAAAGCCATTAAAACTAGTGAAGGAAATTACTTTCTCAAAGTCACACAAAGATACGGTTCTGAGTGTAAATTAAGGTCAGTGTCGATTAGGTCTGATATTTCAGACATTATTATAAATGCCATCATCGTCATCATTCAGTACTTTTCAATAGGGACACACCAGATGGTTTGTCATTTGGACATCCACCATTATCTTACATGCCAGTGTTAGGGGGCACATGATGGATTTTGAAGGCCAAAGTGGCTTGGCATGGTGCTGGGAATAACAATGTGATCCAAGCTCCTGGGTTTGTTTGTACAATAGGCCATGATTGCCCATGGTTGCACACACATATGCTGTTTCTCTCCTCTGTACAAGCACAGAAATACAAGTACACTCACTCCAACAGATGGGGGAAGCAGACTGACTGGGAATGGAAAATAGGGATGTGCAAAACTTCTTCATCAAAACTGGCTAGTAGGTTGGATTACAAACAATTTGGTATGCATTAATATTAAGAAGCCCTAATTAAGCTGGTTTTGGGCCAAGGGTATGTTTACAAAAGTGTTACTGAGAGAAACAGACTACAACAAAATAAAGGGATATCAAGACACAATGCTTGCGTCAAGGGCTTTGAAGGTAGATATTTATACACGCTACCATTCAAAATTTTGGAAACATAAAGGTTTTTTTTTTAAATGTTTTTTAAAAGTGTAGGTTTTTGCTTACAGAGATGCAGCTGGTTTTGAGCAGTGAACGATCAAATGCACTTCTGGTCAAAATGTAAACAGGCATTGTGCCAAAATATTGCATATTTGGCATATGCCATATTATTGACAAACTGTCTTTTAATTTATTTATTTGGTATTTACTGATTATTTAATGGAATAACTTTTAGAACAATTTCAAGCAACATTTACTATTTGAAGGCTATATGCCATTATTTCAATTTACACTGAGCAAAATTATAAACAGGGGCAAAAAAAAGTGTTGTGTTTATAATTTTGTTCAGTGTAAAGATAGTGTTAAAATAAAGGAATATGGTTAATGGCATTTTTGATTTGGAGTGGTACACTATTGCCAAAAGTTTTGGGACAACTGGCTTTACATACACACGGAGTTTAATGACATAATATTATTAATCTGTAGGGTTTAATATGGAGTTGGCCCACCCGTTGCTGCTATAACAGCTTCAACTCTTGGAGAAGGCTTTCCACATGGTGAAGGAGTGTGTATATGGTAAATGGTAAATGGACTGCATTTATATAGCGCTTTTAACAGCCCCATGGCCATCCAAAGCGCTTTAGATCTTGCCTCACATTCACCCATTCACTCCCTCATTCACACACTGACGGCGGCGTCAGCCATGCAAAGAGCCATCCAGCTCTTCAGGAGCAGCTGGGGTTAGGTGCTCTTTGGGAGCAGCTGGGGTAAGGTGTCTTGCTCATGGACACCTCGAGTCTTGGTCAGGTGGAACCGGGGATCGAACCACCAACCTTCTGGTTTGTAGACAATCAACATGAACCACTGAGCCACTGCAACCCCTTTATGGGAATTTTTGACCATTCTTCATTTGCACTGATGTTGGACAAGAAGGCCTGACTCACAGTCTCCACTCTAATTCATCCCAAAGGTAATTCTATCGGGTTACGGTCAGTTCCTCCACACCAAACTCGCTCGTCCATGTCTTTATGGACTTTGCTTTGTGCACTGGTGCTCAGTCATGTTGGAACTGGAAGGGGCCATCCCCAAACTGTTCCCACAAAGTTGGGAGCATGAAATTGTCCAAAATGTTTTGGTATACTGAAGCATTAACAGTTTATTTCACTGGAACGAAGGGGCCAAGCCCAACCCCTTAAAAATGAACACACACCATAATCGCCCCTCCACCAACCTGTAAACTTGGCACAATGCAGTCAGGCAAGTTCCATTCTCCTAGCAAAAGTCAAACCCAAACTCATCCATCGGATTGCCAGACAGAGAAGTGTGATTCTGCAGAAAGTTGGTAATTCCTGTGCACTGTGCAACCCAGCGTCCGCAGATTATTTTTACATGGCCTACATCTTTGTGGCTGAGTTGCTGTTGTTCCCAATTGCCTCCACTTTGTTAATACCACTAACAGTTGACTGTAAAATATTTAGTAGTGGAGAAATTTCACAAATGGACTTGCACAGGTGGCAACCTATCACGGTACCAAGCTTGAATTCACTGAGCTCCTGAGAGCAACCCATTCTCTTACAAATGTTTGTAGAAGCAGTCTGCATGCTTAGGTGCTTGATTTTAAACACCTGTGGTGATGGAAGTGACTGGAACACCCGAATTCAATGATTTGGAGGGGTCTCCCAATACTTTTGGCAATATAGTATATAAATATCAATCAAAATAAAATCTACACACCACTCACTGTTCTCAGGTTAAATTAATAAAGAAACAGAGCAACAATCAAAATGCAGTTAAAAAATAATTCCACGTTCTCCGTTCAAATTTCCATCTAAACTAATCTTAATGTATAGAGTACACAAATGGATGTGTGCTCTTCTGAAAGCCTGAATCTCTCTCACACACAGACCCACACGTTGATCTTTCTTTGCCATGCTGTAAGCCTGTATACCCAGGTGTGCCACTTAAACTCCCTCCCTAATTACAGAAGCCTGACAGCATCCATCATGCTACCAATGTGACTAGAACAGGAGCTATAAATAGCTCCAATCTAGGTCCTCCCTATCTACAATAATGGGCCCCTAATCATTTGCCAAGACTCGCCCTCATACACACACACACACAAAATCACTCGAGACTTGAGGTTGACAGCCTTTAGAAGTACAGCACCTTAGTAGATCAGTGACTGCAACATCAGGATAAACTTTTAAAAGCCTTTTTCTCTTTGTTCTAAATGAATGTTAAAGAGGAAAACCATTAGCATGTAGTCCGATTTCTAACAAGAATTCCTATGTGGCCAAGTCTTCACAGCACTTCAAACAAAGAGGAAAGTGAAATAATTTGACATGGAGAGGGGGTCTTATTGCAGCCAGGGTAATAGCATGGAACTTTGATCATAAAAGGTTTAAAGGGGCAGAAATCAAAGTTATAGCAGAAAGCTATTGCATAAAAGTAAAAATAATAATAATAAATAATAATAATAATAATAATAATAAAAAGTCACTATGAAAAAGAAACATTCAAGTGGCTCAGTCCACAACACTTAAAGGCCAATTGCACAATTGTAATATCTAGGACAGCATTAGAAATTGGCTTAGAAACAGTTTAATGACTTTAATAATCTCTAATTATGGTCTTAGTGATATTGAATCTTACAATAAAATCAAAGCAGTCATACAGCCACAGTCCAAGTTAAGTGGCCTAATATTGCATTCTTTTGGTATGAAATATGAACAAGTGTAACCTTGCCTTTCTCTTACACTTTTTACAGTATCTCTTGAGTTATGATCATATGCAATGTACCACTGGCTTGTATTGTTCAGATTTACCACATAAACCATCAAGCCTAAAAATAAAAAAATATATATATATATACACACATATACACACATATACACACACATATACACACACACACACACACACACACACACACATATATATATATATATATATAAATACATATATATAAATACATATGTGTGTGTGTGTGTGTGTGTGTGTGTGTGTGTGTGTGTGTGTGTGTGTGTGTGTGTGTGTGTGTGTGTGTGTGTGTGTGTGTGTGTGTGTGTGTGTGTGTTTTTCTCTAATTTCATGAGATCCTTAAGCAAATCAATCATAAAATTATATATATGTATATATATATATATATATATATATATATATATATATATATATATATATATATATATATATATATATATATATTTTTTTTTTTTTTTTTTTTATATATATATATATATATATATATATATATATATATAATTGTATGACTGATTTGCTTAAGGATCTCATGAAATTACTTAAAAAGCTGAGTTTTTGATGTTTGATGTCCAATTAAAAGAGAAAAATACATTTTGTTAACTCATATCCATAAACTATGATTTGCTACAGTACATGCTGGTTGGTCACAGGAGGAGGCTCAGTCTCATTCTGGAGAGCACTGGATTGGACTAAAATCTGTTTGGCACACCATGAGACATCAATAATTGATCCACTTTCCTGGAAGAAAAATACTATACATTTTAAATGTGTATATCTGCTAAAAGTGATTTTTCTCAATGTTTAAGCATACACTAGCATATAGATAGCTTCCAAGCTAAAAGACATGGGCTAAAATATAATTTGTATTCCATATTTTATTTTTCAAAAATCCTAAGGGTATTCTGCATGCATAAACCATGCTTTGATTTTGTATCTGTGTCTCCAATGAAATCAAAATCTATGGAGTTTCCAAAGAAAACTTTATTGCACTGAAAACGAAATAAAATAATTTAGTAAACTTATTTTTATGGCAATTTTTTGTTTTTCTTGTACACTCACCTAAAGGATTATTAGGAACACCATACTAATACTGTGTTTGACCCCCTTTCGCCTTCAGAACTGCCTTCATTCTACGTGGCATTGATTCAACAAGGTGCTGAAAGCATTCTTTAGAAATGTTGGCCCATATTGATAGGATAGCATCTTCCATTTGATGGAGATTTGTGGGATGCACATCCAGGACACAAAGCTCCCGTTCCACCACATCCCAAAGATGCTCTGTTGGGTTGAGATCTGGTGACTGTGGGGGCCATTTTAGTACAGTGAACTCATTTCATGTTCAAGAAACCAATTTGAAATGATTCGAGCTTTGTGACATGGTGCATTATCCTGCTGGAAGTAGCCATCAGAGGATGGGTACATGGTGGTCATAAAGGGATGGACATGGTCAGAAACAATGCTCAGGTAGGCCGTGGCATTTAAACAATGCCCAATTGGCACTAAGGGGCCTAAAGTGTGTCAAGAAAACATCCCCCACACCATTACACCACCATCACCAGCCTGCACAATGGTAACAAGGCATGATGGATCCATGTTCTCATTCTGTTTATGCCAAATTCTGACTCTACCATCTGAATGTCTCTGAATGAAATCGAGACTCATCAGACCAGGCAACATTTTTCCAGTCTTCAATTGTCCAATTTTGGTGAGCTTGTGCAAATTGTAGCCTCTTTTTCCTATTTGTAGTTCAGATTAGTGGTACCCGGTGGGTTCTTTTGCTGTTGTAGCCCATCCGCCTCAAGGTTGTGCGTGTTGTGGCTTAACAAATACTTTGCTGCATACCTTGATTGTAACAAGTGGTTATTTCAGTCAAAGTTGCTCTTCTATCATCTTGAATTAGTCTGCTCATTCTCCTCTGACCTCTAGCATCAACAAGGCATTTTTGCCCACAGGACGGCCACATACTGGATGTTTTTCCCTTTTCACAAAAAAATCTCAAAGTAATCCCAGTAATTGAGCAGATTGTGAAATACTCAGATCGGCCCGTCTGGCACTAACAACCATGCCACACTCAAAATTGCTTAAATCACCTTTCTTTCCCATTCTGACATTCAGTTTGGAGTTTAGGAGATTGTCTTGACCAGGACCACACCCCTAAATGCCATGAAGCAACTGCCATGAGATTGTTTGATTAGATAATTGCATTAATGAGAAATTTAACAGGTGTTCCTAATAATCTGTTAGGTGAGTGTATATCTCCTGCTTTATCCCTTTTGTTTAGCACTTGTTCTTGAAGGGCAATACAGCTTAAAAACTTAAAGCGTTAGTTCACTCAAAAATGAAAATTCTGTCATTAATTACTAGGGGTGTGACAAGACACTAATCTCACGAGACAAGAAGAGACACAAGATTGGGTTCACGAGAACAAGACGAGACAAGATTTTTACATAGTATTTTAAGAAATCCACAATGATGAAATACATGACTAGAAATTAAAAATAGTTTGCAGGTGCATTTGAAATGTTTTAACTAATCATCGTGGAATGAATGTCATTTAATTTATAGCCTTCTTTCTGAGTATTAATTATCATATACTGTAAAATACAGCAGTTGACTACTGTATTCTTTCCTGATTGTGATTGTCTTTTCAGACCTTAGAACTGCACTTGAGCTTCTTTTGACCTCCTAATTGAACTCCTTCCTACAAATTGATCATAGATATTAGTGCAAACAATAACCATAATCAAAGTACTCAATATTCAATGTGCAAATAGAGACCAATTTTTCTTCAAGCATGATACAGTATGCATGAAAGCATGAAAAGCATGAAATAAATTTAGACTACAGACACGAGAGCGCAGCGCGGATCATATGCGCGAGTCGGCACAGACAACAAACATACCGACCCATTCGAATTCTGCACAGAATGCTGCATTTCAAAAGTGATATGGAGGAGATTATGATGGTAAACAGTTAGAGGAAACTGCTGGCTTTACCAAACAGAAAAGTCCGCTCTTGCGCTCTAGTCAAACTGTATATTAACGAAACGCTATTGGCTGTTTCAAAAAGGGGAGGAGCTGCTAACAGCTGGAGCCGTTTCAGGGGAAATTACGTCAACACATAATAATGCTGCGGGTTTCAAGGCACTTCAGTGGGCATTTAATGTAATGTTGTACGACACCCATAAGACCTCTGTTCATCTTCAGAACACAAATGAAGATATTTTTGTTGAAATCCAATGTTTCAGAAAGGTCTTCATTGACACAAATGTCATTTCCTCTCTCAAGACCCATAAAAGGCACTAAAGATGTCATTACAAAGCTGTACACTGTAGTGAGACCACCATCTCACTACAGTGGTTCTACAATAATTTTATGAAGCGACAAGAACAGTTTTTGTGCGCAAAAAATTAAATAATCACTTATATAGTAATGGGCCAATTTCAAAACAAAGTTTCAAATGGTTATGAATCAGCGTATTTATTCATGATTCGGATTGCGTGTCAAACCATCAAACTGCTGAAATCACAAGACTTTGGCGATCCAAAACATGAATTGATACGCTGATTCATAACCGTTCAAATCTTGAAAACCGTTTTGAAATCGGCCTATATAAGACATTATGTTTTGTTTTTTTTGTTTACAAAATCTATTCTTGTTGCTTAATAAAATTATTGTAGAGCCACTGTAGTGAGATGGACTTTTAATTACATCTTTAGTGCCTTTTATAGGTCGAAAGAGGAAATGACATTGGTGTCAATGAAGGCCTTTCTGAGCCATCAGAATTCAACAAAAATATCTTCATTTGTGTTTTGAAGATGAACGGAGGCCTTATGGGTGTCGAACGACATAAGGGTAAGTTAATTAATGACAGAATTTTCATTTTTGGGTGACCTAACCCTTTAAATCTAGCAATCCAAAGAGTTGCAAAAGTGCTGAGATAAAGCAAAGCACCAAAAGCAAAGTGGACAAAACCATATAAAACGAATTTTAAAAAAACATATTTTTTTCCCTTCCCTGTCTGATATGCGTGCACACTTTATATCTCCATTCAATCTGTTTAGAGTAAAAGTCACATCTATGTTTGAATGTGTCGGCTCTCTTTTTTCTCTCTGTCCCAACCTACACTTCCCTAAACCTGGAAAGTTTTCCTTACACAATACGCCACAACAATGAAATAAACCGTTTCATTGTTAAAAAATACATTCAATATTGTTTTGAAGCCAGAAGGCAGCAGAAGGTGTCTGACAGAGGCTGTGAAAAAGACTTCCTCTATTATTTTCTCTTTAGGTGTTCAGTTGTGTACAGCTATCACGTCTTGAGAAGGGGATGTCTGTGGTAGTCCATGCAGAATGGGATTCATTGTTCTCGATTTACCATACAGGGTAAGCAATTGATTCAGTGCCAAATGCAGATTACACACCTGCAGTCTCCAAGCACAGGTTATGGTTTTGTGTGTGGCACAGGGGTATCAAGACACAGTGGTTGAAAATGGGAATGCTAATTACATCACATGACGTGGGAGATCTGCAGAAGAGGGAAGCAGGCCATGTCTATTGGAAACAACAGAATGAGGCCCTTTCACATAAATCAGCCAGTATTGTCTCTGTTGTTTTTAGTTACACCAACTGTTTATCTGCCCTGAAGAAAGTCGATGGTATTCATGGATTCTTTGCTGGAAGTTTTTTGCAATAGACTCAGTTGAATTAATTCAGCATTAATGAAAATGCTGATGCGTTTGTATGCAAATGCATACATCTATATTTATACCTTCTTAATCTAAACCACATACAAAAAAAACAAATGCAAATATGTATAAAACACAAGCATTACTAACTTTTTACGTTTTTAAGTTTTTTTCTTCATTGAAACTACAATTTCAGAGTACTGTGTTTGATTTAAGCACTACCTAATATAGAGAATAAACTTACGGAAAACTATGAAGGATACATGTAAATGATAAATAAAATAGCATTATTGAATATATATATATATATATATATATATATATATATATATATATATATATATATATATATATATATATATATATATATATATATATATATATATATATATATATTCAATAATATATATATTAATTTACAGCACTAGTACCACTAACATTTTATTATATTATATTGATTAGGTTTTATTTATTATATTATATTTTATTATATTATTTATGCACACACACTAGCTTAGAAATATTAAAATACTACTAGTGAGCTAGTCAATTCAACTATGTTAGACTCGCCTCTACAAGAGAGCAGCTTCTTACAATTTTTAGTAATGTCTTTTCATCAGTGTAAAGTAAAAATAAATGCAGTTAAGTCTCTATTCTCATTTATGTCTCTTGCTGACCTAAAAGGCAAGCAAATACAAAATATGTTTGCAATCAAACTGTTATGATAATTTCTCTATTTTTCTTACATATCCCACCAGGATCTTCTCTTGAGAGCCGGTCTGGTCACCTTTGTGTGTAAAGCTGTCAGGAGGAAGACTTACAGTCTATCAATAATGTGGGATAACTGCGTATAACATGGATTTACAAGCTCTGCACCATTAAAGTTTTACAGCTGGTCAGAATATGTCTCCGTATGTCACTTCATTAATTCTGCAGTTCACTCAGAGGGCTTGGCCCGGGGAAGGAAAATGCCATTAGAAGAGGGATGTTGGGAAGAGTAAAAAAAGTGCTCAATATAGGCAACTTGGCCTGGTGTGATAAACATGCCCCATTTAAGAGCAGGTCTCCAAAGCCTTGGTCATTCTGACTACCCTCTGCATGCCAAACACAGTCAGTGATGGTTTTCTGAGAAAAAAGTATATATGGAGGTCAGAGGGGCACGGCTGCAAAGCCAAGCGAGTCATCAAAGCCAATATCACCACTATTGGGATAGGCTAGGGTGAGTGGAAAAGGGCAGGAGATTGACAGGAAAAGAGAGTGATGTGCGGTTTAATAAAATCTGGACTCATCTGAACACCGATGAAAGACTTTCTGTCACTAACAATTGGAGCGATCAGAGCAAGACTTGTGGAGCAAGTAGAAAGTTTAGATTAAATTCATTTCACTGAGAGAACAACATTTAATGCATGGTCACTTTTACACTTTCATAGAAACGTACTGTAATAACATGGGAATGTAAATATTCTAATGGTATTTATTCAAATGTACCATGTTGTTTAAGAATGCACTCATCTACAGCTACATCAAGGCTGTTAAATATTTAAACAGTGAATTTGTTATACACGTAAACACAAAAATCTGCATACGTTCTGAGGCACTCCAATATGTTTTTTAATCAGATGCATATCCGATGTCCGACATACATAAACTTGATACGCTTCCCTTAATTATTCCAAGCCACCACAAGGAGAGGACAACTCGTTTGCCCACAAAGATAGATTTTTAATGTTTTTACTATAAAGCAGACAATGCCTGCATGCACTCGCACTTAAACTCACAGCTTTAAATATAGAAATTGCACTCACACAGAAACATCCAGGAGCATAGAAACCGTTTTCAACCTCTTCCCTGTGAATTTTATAAAATAAACAGCATTATTACTGAAAGCTACTTTATATTTCTCAACAATGAGGTGATAACTTTGCTGTTTTTGTAATTAAACTCATAGCTTTACTATTATAGAGATGCTGTACAGACAGATAATGCACAATCACAATCTCTCTCTCTCTCTCTCTCTCTCTCTCTCTCTCTCTCTCTCTCTCTCTCTCTCTCTCATTTATTAATTAGAATTCATTAAAATATAATCTTAACAGACAATTTTACAGAATTCTATATCTAACCCGTTCAGTCAGATTTTGCAATGCAAACATCCATGACGGCTTTTAACTCATCCTTGCAAAATAATGGCAAATAATCATGGTACCACCCGACGTGATTTACGTATATAAATCATTTTAATAGCACAGCCATTGAAAAACTGTAGGGTCATCCATGTTACATAGTAAAGCAAGAAAATAGTTTTGGAACACACCAGTTTTTACCCGTACCAGTCATGTCTAATGAGCATGTAAACAGGTGAGACAACACACACACACACACACACACACACACACACAAAACAGATTTGGTCAAAAGATCACATCTGTACATTAAGAATTGCAGCCCATTCTTAGTTTGCTTAACTGCACTTTTAAAAGTACATAGTAGATTGTAGCAAAAGCTAAAATGAAATATGCTTAGGTTCAGAATAAATTAAAACTAGTCCGCTGCTCAGGTTGTCTTGTTATTTGACAGATCAGGAGTTCAGCGTCGGCTGCTTTGTGAATCCCTCATGAAGCTCAGTGGCGTTCCATCACTAGTTTCTAACCGGAGCGCCAGAGAACGTCTCAGTCCTCCATTCATCCCCATAGCAACCGACCAATCAGCCAATTACCGGCTGAGCTGAGGACTTACCCATTCATCACAAAGTTCTAACTATTCTAATGCATTCAAATGAGACCCAAAATACAACAAGCAAATATTCCAGGATTATATCGCAAATTTAGCTACCTCTGGGACTGTACCTGAAGTGGTATAAAAGTGGTTCAGATGATATGCAGCAGTTGATAAGGATGACTTTGAGTCTCTGTGAGTATCAGGCAGGAGGGAGGTTAATGATGAATGAGCAATTACTCAAACATCTGCTGCCACCCTGTTTGTTTTCCTAGCACTGCCAAAAAAAATAAGATCCCAAAGGCGATTCCCTCCTCCCTCACCCACCCCTCTGCCACCAGCCCATCCCCATTTGGCTCAGCCCGGAGTCGCACAGCTGCTCTACCTGCCTCTGGACAGTCCTGTGGCGCCCTAGAACGAAGAAGGAGAGAATCTCAAGAGTGAACGTGGCGAACATTTCTTTTGCTTTGCAGAGGTGCTTCATTACTGAAACACAACCGGAAGCAAGTGGCAGCCGTTCAACTAAAAGTGAAGAGCGAGGCAGAATCTGGGGTTCTTGCTAACACTAGGACGGATTGGATTCACTCCCAAGATTAGCTTGAATTGATCTACCTTATCTCCCTGTCTGATGTGCCGTTTAGACTGAGCTCCCGTTCCATCCCTGTGTTGAGCCGCGAGGCCTTGGGCTCTGTCTAATGCCATTGATTTCTCCTGTTCCAGGGTTTAAAAGTGCCATGGCCACCCAGGCAAAGGAACCAGTAAATGACTGCCTGTCAATGGTGATCGAATGTTAGGTCATGGAAAAATATTAAAATCTTAATTGTATTTATTTATAATATTTCATATAACGTTATATAATAACATTTTTATATATTTTATTTATTCATATGTATATATCTGTTATACACACACTATAGTTCACAGATAATTCATTGTGAATAATACACTGTTATTTTTTTAATTAAAAAAAATGCTTTAATAAATTTTTAGTTAATTGTTAGTTCATGACATCTATTGAACAACAATATATTTAATATAATATGATAATATTCAATATAATATAATGTCAATATATAATTAACAATATATCATACCTAAAAAAAATTAACATTACAATATTTTTCAATGACATAACAATCTAAATAAAAATACAATATACCAATTAGTTAACATAATTAATTGCAACTAACTGCATAACTTAATATTTGCTAAGAAAAGCCACCACATGATAATTTAAAAGACATTAGAAAAATAATATAAAAATATATATATATATTAAAAATATATATACAAAATATAAAAATATATATTAAAAAAAAAATATATATATATATATATATATATATATATATATATATATATATATATATATATATATATATATATATATATATATACAAATATATTAATATATATATATATATATATATATATATATATATATATATATATATATATATATATATATATATAAACAATAATAATAATGGTAACACTTTAGTATGGGGAACACATGTTCACTATTAACTACAACTTTTGCCTTAATAAACTTCTAATTTAATGCTTATTAATAGTTAGTAAGGTAGTTTTTGTAGCATTTAAGTTTAGGTATTGGGTAGGATTAAGGGATGTAGAATAAGGTCATGAAGAATAAGGCATTAAAATGAGCTTTATAAGTACTAATAAACAGCCAATATCCTAGTAATATACATGCTAATAAGCAACTAGTTAATAGTTAATAACTGAACCCTAAAATAAAGTATTACCAAAATAATAATAATAATAATAATAATAATAATAATAATAATAATAATAATAATAATAATAATAATAATAATAATAATAATAATAATAATAATAATAATAATAATCAAATTTACAGAATAAGCCTCTTTTTATAGGGGGTTGAGCAAATGTCAAAGCAAACTGTTAGTAGTATTTAAGTAAATCCAAAGACACAAAGTCCCAAAGGTATCAGTGAATGTGTGAAGTGCCTTCATGTCTGGCTCTGTGCTAGGCATGTCTAAACTTCCTTTTCAGATTCTATATACTGCGACTGAAAGACCCTACTGCCACCCACCGGGTTCATTTCACAGTCCAATCAGATGTGCATTCAAGTTCCTCTATTTCACCATTGACCACCAACACCCCACCAACTGGGAGAAAGCCAGATATCTGCATGCATCTGTATGTGCATGGAAAGCACTTCCATCGAGCAGGTGGTAACAAGCAGGGAGAACCGAATCAAAAGAGATGGTGAATATCTCCGCAAGCCTCTCACCAAGAGGTAATCAGCAAGCAGCTCCTTTCCCACATTCAGATGTATTTGTTGATACGCTAGAGAGTGCTTGAAATCAAGCTGTCTTAAGAGTCTCTCTAAAACTAGATCTGTCACTTCTTAAAAAGAGAGGCGCACTTAGGAATATTTTTGGATCATGGTTACATTCTCCACTTACACTGATTTTACACGGAACATGCAAATGTGTTCACAACAAAAAATGACATTAATACAGAGGACTTTTGTTATTAATACAGAAGAGAGTTTGTATATTGTGCTTCTCTTTTTTAGCTATAGTTGTGACAATATGTAAACAATAAAGTACAGTAACCAATAAGCACATTTATAAACGGTCTAGATCAGATTTCTGCATATCCATCTCTGTGTTGAAGTATACATGGCACAACAGTTATTAAAATATTTGAAGGATTAAACACAGTCGACTGGTTTCTAGAGCATGTGCATAATACCAAGACCAACTATAATGTGTTAAAAATGTATACAAAGTCCAACTATAAATCGCATTATCTCTGTCCCATTAGTCCGACAGTATGATTTCAGTTAGACTGAAGCATTTACAGGACATTACATTTGCATAAGTGAGGTTAAGCGAGCATGTGTTGAGTGCCATTTTGATTGTAACTGATGGTTCTGCTGTTCTCTTTGCGATTTTGATATTGCTCCACTTTTAAATGGTGTATTTAATAACGTGAAGACTAGAAAAGTGAGAACATAACCAGAAGCAGCAGATAGCAGTTTGCCCTGAAACAGACCTCCTAAGTGTCACTTAAGCTACCACTGGCCAACAGATCTTGGTGGAATACTCACAGCTTTCCCTGAAGGATGAGAGTACATGAAAGGCAATAAACATCTGGACATAGCTAGGGGATTGGCTCTTGCACTAGAACATGCTTGGGTTATTTTAGCATTTTGTTAGCAATACTAGTTTTGACAAAAACAAAAAGAAAATGTTCCCTTGTAAGACAGAAAACAAACCACCAAAAAAATGTCAAGCAATCATAGAGTCCTGTAAAATTGACTATAGAAATTGACTCCAAAAAAATAATAATTTGTAAACTAAAAAATGTATTAAAATACCAGCATGAAAAACAATAAAAGCCTGCAGAAAATGTATGCAGGAGTTGAGATCAATTTTCTACCACAGTTGAGCACAAAAGACTCTCTATTTGTAATAAAACCTGTGGACGAATAAATGTGTGCCCAATATAAATACCTGAAGAACTCCATGAAGGAAAATCCATAGCCATGCTGTTCAGCAATCCCAGCACACACTACATTTGCAGATGCTCCAATCAGTGTCCCATTTCCTTTCATAGAAAAAGAAGGAAACAATGAATGACTATATTGGATAACGCTGAATAAACATAGACATCCATTTATATTTAATGAAAAAAAAAAAAAAAAACGTTTGCCCATTAAATTGTTCCATATTATACTCTGTCCAATCACTCGAGTCCGCCTTGAGAGAGAGATCTTAGAATTTGTAAATGTTTAAATAGCACTACATGTCCTCTACAAACACAGCAACCATGTCCTGCACAAACATGGATCTTTATAAATGAAAATTAGAATTGATTTGGTGCCAATGTGCACAGCAGATTTTGTTATGCTGATTGCAATTTAAAGTTCTCCACTGTGCAATCACTCCTGTTAAAGTATCAGCCATGAAATGACCTTCAGTGCTAAATTGAAGAGGTGATTTAGCAAGTGCTTTGCTTTTATCCCAACTCAAATCACAGGCATGATAGCTTTCAGATAAAGGACAGAGGTAGTCAATTCATCAATGGCATGTCTAGAAAAATTTACTCTGGAGCATCTAGACGTGTTCTTCAATTTATTGTCCCAGCTCTGATCAAAATGGCTTCATCGGTTGTAGTACGGTGGAGATTCACAGACATTTAATTCCACACCTCAATCTTTCAAAAGTGGGATGAAACTGCCAGTGTGATGGATATTTAGCATGTTCTGTTCTAGACTGTGGTCTGGTCATTTACAATCCTCTATCGTTCAAATACATTTTCTATTTTGTCTTGGATTGTACATGAAGAAAGTCCATTATAAATATATAAATATGATAACCTAATATAATTTATACAATGTACAACTCTGGTGAAAGATAAAAAAGACAATCAAAAAGAAGTTAAACTATATTGCCAAAAGCCTGCCTTTATATGCACATGAATATTACTGACATACCATTCTTAATCCGTAGGGTTTAATATGGAGTTGGCCCACTCTTTGCAGCTATAACAGCTTCAACTCTTCTGTAAAGGCTTTCCACAAGGTTTAGGAGTGTGTTTATGGGAATTTTTAACCATTCTTTTAGAAGTCCATTTGTGATCAGGCAGTGGTCAGGCACTGATGTTGGACGAGAAGGCCTGGCTCGCAGTTTCCACTCTAAATAATTCCAAAGGTGTTATATTGGGTTGAGGTAGGTTAAATTCCTCCACAAAACTCGCTCATCTATGTCTTTATGGTCTGCCCTTTTGCACTGGTGCAGTCATGTTAAAACAGGGAGGTGCCATCCCCAAACTGTTCCCACAAAGTTTTGGATATCTGTTGTTATTGACTCTGCAGAAAGTTGGTGATTTTATGTGCACTGTGTGCCTCAGCATGTGCTGACCCCACTCTGTGATTTTAAGTGGCCTACCACTTCATGGCCCAGTTGACCGTGGAATATTTAGTAGTGAAGAAATTTTAGTAGTGAATGGACTTATTGCACAGGTGGCAACCTATCATGGTACCACGCTTAAATTTACTGATCTCCTGAGAGCAAACCAATTCTTTCACAAATGTTTGAAGCTGTCTGCATGCCTAGGTGCTTGGTTTTATACACCTGTGGCCATAGAAGTGATTGGGACACCTGAATTCAAAGATTTGGAGGGGTGTTCCAATACGTTTGGCAATATAGTGTATGAAGGCGCTTGACTCCTTCACAAAAAGTTTTGCCAACACCACAGTTTCAGTTTAATTCCTAAATGTCTTACAGGGGCTGAAGTTTCTAAAGGCAGTTTATAGCCATCCATTTGTCATTTTGCAAAGGACATATTTCATAAAGTGTGTTGTTTGGCCTTGTAGAAAAAAAAAAATCTTGATATGAAACGTTCACATTTCAAAAGGTGTCCACGTGACAACAAAACCTGCCTTAGCATTTCATGGATCGATACTAGAGCTAACACATCTCCTGTGATTAGGCTGTAGTACTGCCACATTTCTCTTCATGTCCTTAGAGCCAGACAGGCAATGGGGCATTTTCAGATGGCCTTGTAAGCAAACTACATTTGTAAATGTAGAGAAATCTATTGTGCTCTTTTCTCTGTGCTTTGAAAGCGAGGGGTACTGAAAAATGACAGCTTATTATGGATGACACGATGTAATAAAATAAGAGCTGTTTTCTGATTGGAAAGTTTGAATTACTAGCATAAAATAGTAAGGTACACATCACAAAAACATTTAGGCGAATTAATTAGTTATTTAAGTACTTTAATGCTGTAAATGCAAATAAAATGCTACAAAGGATGTCTTTTAAAGGCAGTGTGAATTTCAGTTCCATTGGAACCAAGGTTGCTATAACGGTATGTTTGTTTTAAAACACATTAACCGGTATATAATATATAATACAGCAAAATTAACAAAATTAACTGACCTCCAAGGCATGCTCCCATAGCCAAAGCAAAAATGAGAGGTTTGACTGGCAAATTGACATCGACATCTTGACTGAGGTTTATAAGCACAGGAATCTGCAGGGGGAAAAACTAAATGAGATGGATAGAAGGAAGGACGGACAGACAGAAGGCATGCATAACCTGATCATATTTCTCATAGGCAATGTACATGAAGAATGAACAATTAAGCAATGCTTATTACAAACAGCCATCTGTCAAGAACTAAGCATTGTGAATGTCAGGGTCATGAAGAGTGTTATATTCAATAATTTTGACAGCCGTTCAACCTATTAGCAGATTGAGTCATATTCTACAACTGCACAAGTCAACAACAAGAAAATCAATAGTGGATGACATTAGATATCTTTTCCATTTTCCTCTCTTTTTGCACAGACACAAAGCTCGAAAAAAACTGCAAATGAAAGCCTCATGAAATAGCATGTATGAACCAAGCCTTACCGCATTGACCCAGGCATGAAATCTACACAGATATAAACAAGACAAAACACAATGGCTCACAATTGCTAGAGCCATCAGTACTTAGCATGATCATATAATGGTGAGAAGCAGAGATTGCATCCCTGTGGTGACAACCAGAAGCATGCATGCCTGCATCTATTTCTTAAGCATTCAATCTACCAGTGTAGCTTAATTTAAAGATTGCATATTTGCAGAATATGGTTTCTGCTCCGAGGATTTCAGTGTGTAGCCACTTGTCTGCTACACGCTGGCCTCCCAGCTAACAGCGGCTTCAGCTGCAATCGACTTGAATAAATTACACAGCACAACTGTGATTACATTTTCGACTACATTTGCCATCCGGTTCATTCAGCTGTGGCATCACTACCGTGAATAGAAGGGCACCCGGAGCCAAAGCAACCATACACTTGTGCTGACAAGAAAATAGCAGTTTTATGTTTGCAGTGGAGTGCAAATAACACATTTTAATCTGTGTGGAAAATCCTAACTTGACACAGGTGGCATAGAAACACTTCTCAAACATGATCTCTGTTATCATAACTCGTATTAGTCTATTTATTATACATAATACAAATGTTTGATAATTAATGTGGATGAAACTTTCATTAAGTTGTCTACACATGAACAAGTTTTAAGGGGACATTTCTTTTTTATATAAGTTTTATCTAAGGTATTATGTACAGCCAGATTTAAATAAAAAATAACCCCAAACCAATCATAACCATGAGGATAGGCGCCTTATATCACCTTGAAAAGGTTTTATTTATTTATTTATTATTTTATGTTTTGCAATAACTGATTCTAGAAGCAAATAAATGAAATCATATATTGATATATACACAAACATTTAAAAATGGCACCGGCTATTTGTACAAAGTGCAAATAGCAATAGATGCTATTTACACTAAGTGGAAATAGCTGAATTTTCTTTGCAATAGGCTAAGTGTAAATAGTAGTTAGATGCTATTTATACTTATAAATAGTGGTGGATATTATTTGCACCTCAGTGTTGTTGTACATTAAATGGTATGCAATGATAACAGTGTAAATGATTATATTTATTCAAATGATTAAATTGATGCCACCTTACTGGCACAATAAAGCCCTCCCCACACCAACCCATAACCGATAAACAAGATCAAAACTTTCTTATTGCCTTACACCTACACTATTTCTACTGTTGACAATCCAGCATTTTCTGAACTTTTGTCTAGCCCCAACAGACGTCAGTGGCCAGAGTTAATGTAAATTGCCTCTGCAAACAAGGTGGGATATTTGTACCTAGTGTAAATAGACACTGCGCAATCATTTGTTGTAATTTTTAATAAAGAAATACGAAATAGTTTTTTAACTTGAGAAAATAAGAGACCGGAGCAATACAAGAGACTAGAATAAGATTAGTGACGAGGACAACAGCAAAATGTACTAAATAAAAATAGTTGAAATTATTTCACATATATATTTAATTTTATACAGTATATAATTAATTGTCATCAGTCAGATTAAGATTGAGACAGATATGCTGGTTCTCCCCAGGAGGTTCTTTTGGGATTGCTTGTATATCTATTGCAGGATCGCAAATGAGGGTTTCTGAAAATATAACATCAAATGTGGTTTAAGGTCTACCACAATGACAGGACCTATGATAATACAGGTTAAGAATGGTCAATTATGTTCATGTTATATGATCACATTCATCAAATCCCAAATGCACTTTGATCCGGTTTACTTGCTGTAATTAAAGAAGGATCCTTGGCAAGTCACCCAACAAATGTCCAGGGACACAAAAGGAGATCTACAAACATGGTGAGAGAAAGAAGAGGGACATGACTATGGCTATGTATATGTCATATACGTATAATCCCTTACAGATGAGTCCAGGGACAGACGTAAACAGCTTCTACATTGCATTGATCTTCAGATCAGATGTTCAATACTCCATGTGGATGTCAGTGATTGCCACGTTTAAAAACGTATAGAATACTTAACTAGAACTCACTGTGTCTGATACATAGACCAAGACATGACAAGCACATGAAGGCCAATTTAAAATTGCTTTATGCATGGTGTGATGTGGAGTCAATATAATGCAATTTAAGATTCTGACCACAGAAATACACACACATTTGCTGTTTATACCAGCATGAATTTACAAGCCTGTATATTCTGGTTAGTGCTGGTTTCCTGCATAAAATGGTCACAATAAAGCTGATTGACCAAATAAGACTTAAAAATAATGAGAAATGACACTTAAAGGGCTATTTCATTTAAAAAAAAATGAAAATTCTGTTATTAATTACATTCCATCATGTCATTCTTTTCAATCAAGACTTTCGTTCATCTTCGGAACACAAATGAAGATTTTTTTTAATGAAATTTGAGTGATTCCTGTCTCTCAATTGACAGCTACGCAACTGACTCTTGGAAGCTTAAAAAAGTGAACAAAAAGATTTTTAAAACAAATCCATATGAATTGAGCGGTTTAGTCCAACATTTTTAGAAGAGACATGATTGCTTTATACAATGAACAGATTGAATTTAGGCTTTTATTCACAAGTAAACATTCATGGACTCAAACATTAGTTATGGTAAACGGAAGCTCAAGAATGTTTGCTTGATGTACAAGAACAAATGAGGATCATTCTTGTGTCTTACAATTCACATTTGAACTTCCACAAGAACCAATGAGGTTTGTTCTCGTGAGTCAAACAGGTTTGGTTGAGCTTCTTTTTTGTTTGCTGATCAATGCTTATATGTGAATAAAAGTCTAAATTCAATCTGTTCATTAAAGCGAGTTGAGTCTCTTTAGAAGATTTTGACTAAACCACTCAATTCATATGAATTAGTTTTACAGCGTCAAGGTGTCTGCTGCATAGCTGAATATGGAGGGACAGAAAGCTCTCAGGTTTCATCCAAAAGATCTTCATTTGTGTTCCGAAGATGAACGAAAGTATATGAGTTTGGACCGTCATGAGGGTAAGTAATTCAGACATTTGGTTAAAGGGGAGGTGAAACACTCAGTTTCAGTCAATCTCATGTCAATCTTGAGTACCTATAGAGTAGTATTGCATCCTTCATATCTCCGAAAAGTCGTTATTATATTTTATAAAATATAAAAAAACGAGCGCCTGGAGGCGTATCGTGTGGGCGGAGCTAAAGAATGACGAGCCCGTGAAGCGGTGACGTCCTCAAGCGTGGAGAAGCCCATTGCTATCGATCTCAGCTAATAGATATATGATCCAGAATCATTCGGAGGCTGAAATAAATTGAACAGGAGAAACAGCAGCAGCAGGACGTCCGTCTCAGTGGTATGTACTGTATTTAGTGGCCTGTCAACATTTGTTGTCTTTACTCGCAGTTTATGAGGACATGATTCGGTTTATGGACTATTGTATGTGACTAAACCTTAGCAGTAGCAAGCAAAACGGTTTTGCACGTCAGAATACTGTAACGTTATACATCGAACAACAATGGAGTCCGTTAGCGCATTTGAATGACGAAGCACGCGATCGTGTCGTTTACTGATGTTTACTCACGCGACAACAGCATAGACATTTGAAGCAGTTTTACCCACCGGCTGCTTCAAAAGCAGGACCGAACCTTTATCGCTGGGACCGCTCTGTCAAAAACACACTTCTTTGGTATGATTTGGTAAAGTCCAAATCGTGGACTTTAAAAGTTGGTGGAGATCCACTTTGCGACGCGACTGAAGCGATGTTGTGAAGCTTCCCGTCATTTCTGCGTTCAAATCGGTTCACATGCAGCGCTGCCTTCCCGGAATGCTGTGCTGAAGTGTTAAAGTCGCTTGATGTCACTCATAGGAATAAAGTGGAGCGCGGCGCGACCATAGGGTGCGTCAGAAGTGTTCACGGATGACTGGATCTGCACCTGAGAGAGTGTTTATGGGCACCCTACCGGGAGAAGAGCCTGTACGGCCCATACAAGGACCTTCCGCTCTATTAACGTCAATACGAGCCATACTCCAAAAAAAACTCTCCGAAACTTGTGAGAAACCGGAAGGAGTATTTTTAACACAGAAATACTCCATCAAACGTCCAACATTAGTTTTTGAAACTTTGTCCATGTTTAGGATGGGAATCCAAGTCTTTTTGTTGGTGGTTGTTGGTGGAGTCGAAAACAGGCACATTCTGTGCTCAACAGAAGTGAAGTGTGTTTCTAACTGCATTGCCTTTTTACATTCAGATTGTTAGAGGGCACTTTTTCTGTATTTATACAGTGACGAGTCCCGCAAAATCAATATGATCCACTACCACCAGAGGTGTATACTGAGCTGAAGCCCATTTCACCTTGCTTATCTCTTCTTTTTTGGCAGAGCGAGAGAAAGAGGCAGACAGTGAGAAAAAGAATGAGCCAAAATAAGAGAGCTGCAGGTCAACTGGTTATCAACAACCGACTGGTCAAACTGATTAAGATCTTTATGGAATGTTCCCTAAGAAACACATATAATCAGGGTCAGATTAACTGGCTAAATAGAGTAATCAAGTAGTCGTTCAGGCAACCTAACAAGTTATAACAGTTTGTAGTTTGCACATCACTACTACACAATAGAGGAGAAAATGCAAGTAAGAAAGGAGGGCAAAATAGACTGATGAAAAGAAACGTGTGGAAAACGCTGAAGAAGAAGGAAATTAAAAGGCTTTTGAAATGCTAAGTGATTTCTGGAGTGACTTGTCTCTTCATCTGCCCTGCATTCTTCCCTTCTGCTCATTTGGCAGTGAGCGATTGGCAACACAGCTCTGTCTGTTTGGTGGCATGTTCATCATATCAGTTCGCAGCACGTGTTCCTTCATGATACACATGATTCATGCGCTGCTCTGATGGAACAACATCACTCATTACTGTTTCTCACACATAAAGAGCATAAGATGCACTACTTTCACCTATTTGTCAACAGAACGTGGGCAGTTGACACGACATGTCACGCAGTGAAGGCAGTGTCCTGCAGCGTGACATACTCTAAAACTATTAGAATAATACATATTTCTATTTAATTTAAAAACCTACACCAGCTCCTGTCTTCTACATTGGCCCAATATTGTTTTAAAAAGTACTGTAATGTTGCACACTTTACTTTGTATGACTAATCTTTGACGACTATTTAGGATTTTTTTCTTTCTTTTACAAAGTACTACTGCTGCCAAGATGGAAATGTATAACTATTCCAAAAAAGCATTGTCCGGACCTCCACTGGGAAGGAAATATAGAGGCCGGACCTCTTGTAATTTTAATTGAATACCCCTGGCTAGGCCTGTTGCAGGAAACTGCAAAAACAAGATTGAAAAAAGGCGAAATTAAAATAAAATGGTGAGCAATTTCACCATCTATTAATACAGGTACATGCTGTTCCTTAAAGGGTTAGTTCACCCAAAAATGAAATTGATGTCTCACCCTAATGTTGTTGCACACCCGCAAGACCTCCGTTTATCTTCAGAACACAAAATAGTTTAAGATATTTTATATTTAGTCCGACATGCAGTCTATGCACACTTTACTGTCAATGTCCAGAAAGGGAATAAAAACTTCATCAGAGTAGTCCATATGTGACATCAGTTGGTTAATTAGAATCTCTTGAAGCATTGAAAATACATTTTGGTCCAAAAATAGCAAAAATTACGACTTTATTCAGCATCAGTCTTCTTTTCCACGTTTGTTTTCAAACGTCAAATAAAGATTCAAACGGTAATGAATCAGTGAATCGATCAATGATTCGGATCGCCAATGTCACATGATTTTAGCAGTTTGGATCACGTGTCAAACTGCCAAACTGCTGAAATCACGTGACATTGGCGATCCGAATGTCACATGTGGACTACTTTGATGATGTTTTTATTAGCTTTCTGGACATGGAGTGTGCATAGACTGCATATGCTCTGGGACTAAAATATAAAATATCTTAAACTATGTTCTGAAGATGAACAGGGGTCTTACGGGTGTGCAACAACATTAGGGTGAGTCATTAATGACATCAATTTTATTTTTGGGTGAACTAACCCTTTAAAAGGTATATCAATATAAATTGATTCTTACAAAAAAAATATATATTTTTTTAATTTATTTAATTAAATATAATGTTAACTGGATCAACAACAGCAAAAGTAAATTGTCAGTTCAATGGGTGCTCCTATACAATACTGCTCAAAAGTTTGGAATCAGAATGCATTACATTTATCCAAGCATTCTGTCCTTTCAAACTACTAATCAAAGTATTAAAAATGTTTCACAAAATGGTAATGGAAAAATAATATATATCACAGTATATATCACACGAAAATGTTAAGCAAATATTTTCAAAATTGATGATAATAAGAAATATTACTTGAGCATCAAATTAACATATAATAAATATTAAAGACTGTGTGACACTGAAGACTGGAGTAATGATGGTGAAAATTTAGCTTTGCAATCACAGGGAATAAATTACATTTCAAAATATATTAAAATATTAACAAAATATTTTAAATGGTAAACATATTTTATGCAGCCTGGGTGAACATAAGAAACGTCTTTCAAAAACATTTTTTAATAAAATTGATTATTACCTTTAAAAAAAACTAAAAAGAAAAAGTTGAATATAATGGAGAACTATTTTTGTTTTTATCAAAATGTTTGTGCTTGTGTGCAAAGTCTGTGCGTTCCTTACCATAGTGGCAGTGAAGGGAATGTTGTCTATAAGAGAGGAGGCTAGTGCTGAGACCCACATGACCAAAATGATGGCGATGGCCAACCGCTCATCCTCTGGCACTGCCTGGGAGAGAAGATAACAATAAAATATGTCACAACGCACAACGCACAACACGCGCGCACACAAGCGCACGCACACACGCACACACACACACACACACACACACACACGAGCTGTCTCTGTCAGCCTCAAGGTCCGTAGATGCCAACACAAAGGTTGGAGGCTTTGCAGACAATGTGTTCATGACACAGTCACGTTGAATTCATTATTTCACGGTCTGTTGCTTTCATAAACACCACAGATATACACAAGCAGACATAAACACACACTTTCTCACCATATGCCTGTTTTTCATCCCGATAGCGTATGAAAACACAATATAGCTTTTTATATGCATGTACGAATTCTGCTTATTAGCACACGGTTTTATTTCAGTTGTTTCCCCACTATTCTTCTCCTTGTTTGTTTATCTACTGTACATGGTCCGATTTTGGGGGTTCTGGTCCTGATGATTGGATTGAATGCATCAGAGCTCCACAGCAGCACCTGTCATGAATAATTACTGTGATTGTAAAAGGGCCGCACACCAAACACAAGCTGACGGGTCTATCAGAGTGTGATCGCCAGCCAGGCAAAGCTGGACACTTCCATGCCTGTGGAAATCTCTCTATTTATGGCTCACACAGCCTCACTACTGGATCAAAGATAATCATTTCAGCCAGCCACATTATTTAATGAGGTTCATTTGGCTAGTTTCCAGTGTTTTCTATGTATGGAAACATGCTCTTAGAATTATGGTCTACGAATTAAAAAATCTTATAGAGTACAACAGTGCCTGCCCACCTTTTCAGGGGGCTTAGATTCAGAAGTATTTTTCCTATTCATTCTTTTCTGTTCATCACATCATTACAAACTTTAATTTGAAGCAAAAAAAAAAAGTATTTGAAAATCAGACAAAAAGTGTTCAGTTTGTACTGAACATCTTTAAGGAGAGAAAGAAAGAAAAATCCTTGAAGCAATGTGAAACGAAAACATTTAAAACAAAAAGTATACAACTATTTATTTAAAGATATCGATCTTTTATGTTTTTTGCAAAACATGTACACACAAATACATGAGTAGTTTGAGAGATTGATAAGAACGAACCTATTATGCACTTTGCAGTGCGTCATGGAAGTGGGCAAATAACATAAAATTACTTTGTTGCAATTTGCTTGTTGTTATTCTCAAACTTCTTTACAGAATCATGGGTATTGTTTCTCACCAGGACCCCCCACTGTTAAAAATTATAATTTAAAAAAATAAGTTGAAGTAATAAGGGATGACGGATATTTACTATTGATTAACAACCTTGTACTATTGCTCAAAGTATGGGTCTTTAATGGTTAGAAGTTATACGTTTATAAGGTAAAAATATATTCCCCTAATGGAAACTTCCAGAACCCAACTTTTGCACCCTACAGTAGGCATATAGATCTACACAGTAGCTGGTATTAACATCTTAGTGATCTGATCAAAAGTGGACAATGCGAAATAGAAGTATGAATGCCATCCAATGCTTTGTAATGTGATCACATTGCATTTGTAAATGCTAGTCCTTCCATGTTCCAGACAAAACTGAAGGGCCATCTACATAAATAGGTAACTCTAACTTTGTTGGAATATCTCTTTAAAATGTGATTTACATCTCATCAAGTATCTCGCAAGTGCAGCTTTGTTTCTCATGTGACTTTGTGTGTTATAAAGTGAGAAAAAAGAGTTGTGAAATAAACTCGCAATTGCAACTTTATATCATGCAATTCTGACATTATAACTCACAATTACAACTTTATAATTCACACTTTTATTTTAAAAAAGAAGAAAAAATTATAATTGTATGCTAAAAAGTCGCAGTTACCTTTTTATTTTTTTATTCTATTAACGAGCTTCAATATCTTACAATATAAAAATTTTATTTTATTCCCATATTCTGCTAGCCTGGATGCCAGCCGAACTTAGCCCCACCAACAACATTTTTTGGCCGGGCGGTTCGGTCTGGCCTCGATCTATAGAGGAGTAATTATCCGCGAACAGAAACTGTTCAGACCAATGAAATCATCAGGACGGGCTTTAGATGATGACGGACAGATGATCAACAGTAACGTAATCATGCACGTCATCAAAGGGGCTTGGATTATATTTGTTCAAATCCTGAATGGAGAGCTTGTTTCACCTTCACTATTTCTCTCTGAAATGATGATCATGTTGGGTAAGTACTTTGTGAATCATTAAATTCTTTTATTTTTTTACAACACCGTCAAAGATAGTTTATTTCAGCATGTGTGCAGACAGGGTTGCCAAGCTTTTACAACAAAACCCGCCAACTACTAGCCCTAAACAATAGCTTCTCGGGGGTTCTCCAAGAAAAAAAAGGGCGTTTGGGGGGTAAAATGTTTGTTATTTTGGCAAGGTTGCCTGCTAAAAATCACATTCATGGGTCTATATATCACATAATAGTCGCTTCAACCCGCAGACTTGGCAACACAGTGCAGTTGAGCTCTGTTGACATTTGACAACTAGTGTAATGCGTCGCTGCGTTGCTCTGATTGGTTGTAGGTCTGTCCAACTGATGTCTTTCCTGGTTCAGTTGAAACACGCCCCATAATCACAGCCCAATGGAGCAGTGTAAGACTCATATTCAGACTAGAATTGAGTATGACCACGTCAGGCTAATATTCTGCCTGAGGAATTTTCCTCAAAATCAGATAGCAAGTGGTCACGGGAGACATATTTGAGACATATTACTTCCAACATGTAAATGTGTCACCTCCCCACTTGTGATCATATCCCCCAAGATTTTATTTATAATTTTTGGATAGATTTTGGGTTGATTTAATTTTTGTAACTTATTTAGCGAGTTGAGCAGCAAAGAAACACAGACAGCCACTGCAAAAACTATTAGTGAAATCCCCCCCAAAGACTGTAGAAAATATTTATGGAGAAAATACTCACTTTTATCAACACTGCTGTCTGCTCCCCAATGTAGTCGATGAGCTGCAGCTGGGCTAAGGCCTTAAAACACACATTACAGAGAAAATCAAGCCATAGACCAGAAACCAAAACAACAGACATTTAACCTGACAGTCCTGATTTTCAATCTTTTAAACAATGGAAGTGGAATATCAAAATTCATCTATTTTGGTCTCGCTGCTTGGGGTGCACACTGGTATAAATGATTGTGAATGTTGGCTCTGCTGTAGAGGGCAAACAGTTTATCTTGGAGAAGCATTAAGCTCCCCACTAAGCCCAAGGGGTGGTCTTCCCTGTGTGAATACTATCTTCCTTACAAAACAAAGGATTAAACCAACACAAACAGCAAACCCAGCATTTATACTGCTGACATGCTAACTTTTCCCTTACTTAGACTCCCAATCTCTAAGTCATCCTCTTTCTCGCTCTTTATTTCAGAATGTGATAGATAAAAATAAACATAAAAAAAACACTAATATATACACTTTTAAATATTTCTTAAATTGCATGCAATTGCACTATAAATATTTTAACTTTAATAACAATGCGTTTTCCCCTTTAGGCTTCGCAAAAAACAAACAAAATATAGACTTAATTTAGAAAAAATATATATTTAATGAAAAAGATTACAGTTTTGTTTTTTGTTTTTTTCTTTGGTACTGTTTTCAATAGTAAGGTGTACATTTTCAAAACTCTTAGTACAAAAAATCGAACTGATCACACTTGTAACACAGTAAGTCATTCTGTCAAGACCTGATCTCATCCTTTCATTCAGTTGCACATATCTTCAGTCTTTGTTTCAAACACAAGATTATTGTCATATGTAATGAGAACATTTGATTTAATCACCAAAACACAGCTGTATGATCTTCTTTCACTTTAGTATTTTTAATAATCAATTCATCCAATCGTAAACAATGCAAGATACATGCATCAAATCACCCTTGTTACTGAATTAATTATCATATCTGTAATTAATTTCCATATCGGAAATGGCAAACAAAGTAGAAGCTACGTCTATAGAATCAATATCTAAAGAAATCTATACAGTATGTGTACCACATGATTATTTGATTAACCATTACGATCAGTTGGATTAAATAATGTGTTAAACTGAACGAGAAGAGATGCAAATCAAAAGTTAGAGTTGTGACACAATTGAAAATATGCTGAAATGTTTGAAAAAAGTGAACGTTTGATGATCTGTTGTGATATTAGCATGAGCAAGATTATGAGTTTTGAAAATGTACACCTTGCTTGTGAAAATAGAACCAAAGCGAATAAAAAAAATCTAAAAAAAAAATCTAGATAATATTTAAAAGGGGGAAAAAATCTTACAGTTGTGCAAAAGTTTATATCTAACTATTATAAGTTATTTTTTGGTTGCAGTTAAAGGGTAAGTTCACAAAAATGAACATTCTGTAATTAATTACTTACCCTCATTCCGTTCGACACCCGTAAGACTTTTGTTCATCTTCGGAACACAAATGAAGATATTTTTGTTGAAATCCGATGGCTCAGAAAGGCCTCAATTGATAGCAATGTCATTTCCTCTCTCAAGACAAAGCCCATCTCACTACAGTGGTTCTACAATCATTTATGAAGTGACAAAAATAGTTTATGTGCGCGAAAAAACAAACAAATAACGACTTATACGCCGATTTCAAAGCAAAACTTCTTGAAGCATCGGAGCTCAATTAATCAGCGTATCGATTCATGATTCGGATTGCATCAAACCGCCAAACTGCTGAAATCAAGTGACTTTGGCGATCCAAATTATGAATCGACACGCTGATTACGGTTTGAAGCTTTGTTTTAAAATCGGCCCATCACTATATACGTTTTATTTTTTTTATTTTTTTAAATGTGCGCACAAAAACTATTCTCATTGCTTCATACAATTATTGTAGAGCCACTGTAGTGAGATGGGCTTTTTAACAATGTCTTTAATGCCTTTTATGGATCTTGAGAGAGGAAATGACATTGGTGTCAATGAAGGCCTGTCTGAACCATCGGATTTCAACAAAAATATCTTCATTTATGTGAGTGACTGACTGACTGACTGACTGACTGACTGACTGACTGACTGATTGATTGATTGATTGATTGATTGATTGATTGATTGATTGATTGATTGTTGCTGCATTTAAAACGCAACACATTTGACATGAACATGGCAAGCTGAGAACAAGCATCCAAAACATAACATGGGCTGGCATGCTGTAAACAATGACTAGATATCACTATGATGTAATACATGACAAAGCATTGAGATATGTGGGCGGTTGTGTTATTAAGCATGTCTGTGTGCATTTTGTGAGCATTACCTTACCTCCATAAGCACAAACAGAGCAGCAAAGAACAACAGGGTGGCCCATTCCACCCTGTGGAGTATGATCTCAAAGTCCTGAATGTCAGCCAGCACCAGTAACCACAGAGCACCCAAGATAGCGATCCAACCTGAGGGACAAAACAGTACATCAAGCCAAGATCACTGAGGAGAAAACAAAGAACACTGCAAACACAAATGCAATTTTATTTCCCGTTGTTGCACATAAAGGTTTTAAGATAATGGAATCCTGGAAAACAGCCGACCGGTAGTTAATGCAATGCATCAATCATATGTTACGCCTCAATCTATCTTGCCTTCCCATGACCACAAACACATTCTCATCAGCCGACCACAGTGGTCCTGGTATTCCACTCACACAAAACCTCAGTCAGCGGGAGAGAGACCAAACAGTGGCATTCAATTAGAAACACAGTCCAGCCACCCCACAAACAGACTCATAAACGCTCTGCACATCGATACACTGACACCACAGGAATTCTGCGACGCCACAATGGACTACGGGTTGTCAGGGTGTAAGAATAATAGGCCTAAGCCAGTTACTGGATAGTCTTCAGTAAAGGCTTCTGTGATGGGTTCGACACTGATCTTATTACCTCAGTCTAAATAAACAATGGGAATATCAACTACAACTAGATATAAAATAAATGTGGGGGTTTTCTTTATTATCAATATTGAAAAAGTAATTTTGAAAAAGTTTGTTGATATGGAATAACATGAGTGTGAGTAAACGATTGCAGAATTTTCATATGAACGTTCCCTTTAAGTTGTACAGTAAATATCATTAAAAAATAAGATTCGACTTCTGTACCACTGTGAATTATAATCTACTCAGATGTTACTGTAAAAATCAATATGATAAATCTATCAAGAATGGAGGTGAAATAAAAAGGACATAAACTGAAATGATTAACAGAAATGTACGCAATGTGAAGAAATATTGGCAGACATTTTACTACTGATTAGCTGATGAACAGTTTCCCAGAAGCCTCTGGGAATAAAAACACATGCAGCACGTCCGGAAAAAAATGTATGAATCACTAAAGCGAGACTTCTACCACATGCGGAGGTAGAAGTCCAATATAATAAGCGTGCCATTTAGAGATCAGGGCTGTGCACAACTAATGCGTCACCTGACAGCCTTTGACCTTTACTATAATAGCCACAAAAAAGCAGGCTTTATTCTGGACCTGCATATTACATGCAACTGTTTGACGTAGACCATAAAAAAAAAAAAAAAAATACTTCCTGCAAACGTTACAACAAACGAAAAGAAGCCATTAGTGCAGTTAATGAATGCTTACAAACTGGGAGAAACATTTACAAGCAGTAAGATCAGAGTTTAAAACGTATTTAAGTGCAGGTAGTAGATTATCATCTCTAGGTTGTGTTTTACCAGAGAAACCATTAAGAGGACATTCATTGTACAACAGTATCCAGATAAAATGATGCCTGGGAATATTATTCCCCAGTACACTGGTTGTCATCCTTTACCAAGACAAAACAGTAAAAGGGAAAATGTCATTACTTGTTATTTTGCATTTATTTTTGTTTGTGCAGTTTTTATATTTCTATTGAAAACAAATCCTCAATGTACTAAGAATATAAATATGAAGGCTTGAACTGTGGATGGTGTTGGATTGGTATGGTGGTGTATATAGGTGGATTTTGGCCTTGAATTAAAAGCAGGAACACGTAGTGTGGACTCTGAGGAGTTCAGCCCTTGAAGCAGTATTGAGCAGATGGTCACATACAGCCCACACTATCAAAGCTTTGGGGTCAAAATGACATTTTTTATCATATAACAACATAGGGCCTTAGTCTGAAGTGGACAATCAGGAACCAAGAGACTCAATGATAGTGGGCCTCAAATGATGCACCACTATCCACATTAAATCCATATTAAAAAAGGTCTGGGGGAAAATGCTAAATGCAAAAAATAAAATGTAATAAAAATGAATAAACATTTATTTTTAGAGAGAGAGAAAATGCTGCTATGTTGATATTTTGGCACAAATGTATTAGTTACATGGTTAGAGCGCACACAAGTAGATGGCAATATTAAAATGCACACATTCACCAAAATTTTGGCTAATTTTTATGTTTTAGTTAACTGGACAATTAAATGCAAAAAAGTTGGCTTAACCAGTAAAAAAAGTTGGTTCAACAATTGCTGGACCAACTTAGTTGTAAATTCGTTTTATAATTGCAATTTAACAAGCATTCAAGTTGCAACAAGTTAAATGCATTCTGGGTGCATCATGAAAAACTCATCCATGGCTCCCAGCATACATTGTAAGATGTGATACATGTGTAAGATTCCAATAAAATAAAGTAATTATTCTATCACAAATAAATATCTCAATCAAGTGGCTGTGTCTATAATATTATAGACTACACAACACTAAAATATGATTTAATTTATTTTTAAATAAAAAGTTTTTATTTAAAATGAGTATTGCCCCTGGTTCAGTAAGGAACTCTTCTAATAATCAGTATCAGTGATTGGGACGCCGCTTAAAAAGATGCAATCTAATTCTGTTTAGATTAAAGGAGCCTGTTTGCGAGCAGGTTTAAAGGGTTAGTTCACCCAAAAATGAAATTGATGTCATTAATGACTCAACCTAATGTCGTTCCACACCTGTAAGACCTTCGTTCATCTTCGGAACACAGTTAGGATTCCGATAAGCCGTTCTGAAGCTTAAAGGTGCACTATGTAGTATTTTTCAGTAAAATATCCAAAAACTACTAGGCCAGTGTTATGTATATTTTGTTCAGTTGAGTACTTACAATATCCCAAATGTTTCCAACTATTTGTAAATTGTGAGAAAATTGCTATTTTAACTAAGGACCGGGACATTTCAGTATAGCGTTTGAGCGAGTCGCCTGTCAATCGCGTCATATCTGCGCTACCCTCGGTTTTATTCTGCAGAAGCGCTTTTCTTTTAGCAGTGTGAACATGTCACAGCAGCGCCGAGCGAACGCACAGAGTAACGGCATAACATAATTTTAAACATACTTAAATGTATCTAATATGATAAACAGAGCTGCTTTACCTTATAATCATGACCGGAAAAAGCGGAAGTGTACGCGCCGGCGACTGTGACCCGTCCCGTCATAATAAAAGTCCTCACGAGCTGTGTGTTTGTTTAACAATCGCTACAGCGGCCGTGCTCAGCTCCACAACACTCGGTCCTGCTCTGCTTTACACTACAGTAACGTTAATACCCGCATATATGAACATGATTTCTGCCCGAGTCCTATTTTCCACCGGCTGTGAGGTGAAGACCACATGTCGCAAGATGCTGCGCTCACACTCTGCGTCATTAAACTACACCTTTGTTTAGAATAGGCGCCCTCCAGTGGACGGAAAGTTGCATAGTGCACCTTTAAAAGTAGGGGCGAGCTGGGCGTTGCCATCTTGCGAGCGAGTCATAGTGTGTCACTCCCGGATAACAGAAAATGGGCAAAAAGGCGGGATTTGGGTGGAGCTTAGGTGACACAATGACTAAAGACGGCGGATAAATGGCTATCCATCTGTCACTCAAAGAAACCACAGCCTTAATTATGCAAAAACTTAGGCTTTATATAACGGAAAAAAATGAGTTATAAAAAAGTTCATCCCCCTCACAGTTGTCAGGAAGGTCAAAATTAGACGTATAAGCCAAAACCACAATTTGTACCAGGCTGTAAACATGTTTTTTCTTCTGTAAAGTTGGACATTTTAACATGGGGCTCAATTAGATTCTGCTCCTTTCTGGAGCCTGTCCCTAGTGGCCAGTTGAGGAATTGCAGTTTACATTACTTCCGTATTGGCTTCAAGAGAGATTGCGGGAGGTTGCCGCTTGGTCAAATCATCAACAATCACATCCAGCTAACTGAGTTAAGCTTGGGACATACTCTGCAAGAACAAAGATCGTTCTGGCAAGTACATTCCATATTTCACGAGAAAAGCAGGTGCCGAACATCTCCGTTTCACCGCATTAACCCCGCCCACGTTACATTTCTGACCAATCACACAATAGTTCTCGGATGCCCACAAGAAAACAGCTGTCGAGAACAAGCTGCAAGAACCAAAGCGGAGCTGCGAGAAAAAAATTACGTAATTTTGTTCTTGCAGTCCATGGAGCCTTGGAGCCCTGGTGAGTTTTTATTTCTCTATGAAGCCCCTCCAGGTGCTCTGATTGGTCGGCTGGATCAGTGTGTTGTGATTGGTCAACCACTTTGATCATGTTTCCGAACTATCACACCCCTACTATCACATCACAACACACTACTAACACAACACAACCAGACTCAACCACCTCTTTTTTATGTTTGCCTTGGGCTGTAAATATTTAAATGAGGAATATTGTGACATGTAGCCTACTTTCCCAGAAGAAATGTCAAGCGATGGCTTTATTCCTACACCTTTTTCAGTGATGTACGTATATTTTTGTTTGTTTTTTATTATGGAAAATTGTCTGTAAGGACTGAAACAAAAGAATAAAAAATAATGAAAATAATGAAGGCTACAATCAAGGCATTTCAAGGAGTTGTTGGTATAGAGAATAACTCCCTTTGGGTTGGATTTAGTGCTTTGTAACTTTTCAGACCTTTTCCATGCTTAAACGGCAACATTACACACTACACTCTCAAAAATGCTGGGTTGTTTTAACCCAATGTTGGGTCAAATATGGACTAACACAGCAATTGGGTTGTTTTAACCCAGCGATTGGGTTGTTTTAATCCCACGGTTGGGTGAAATATTTGCTTAAGACAACCCAATCGCTGTGTTAAAACAACCCAATTGCTGGGTTAGTCCATATTTGACCCAACATTTGTTGTTTTTTACTCAGATTTTTTTAGAGTGTAAGGTAAGTTGAAAATGTAAAAAGTGCAATAGGTCCTCTTTAAAACAGTTTATTATTATTATTATTATTTTGGTTGATAAACAAACTTTTTTGGTTCGCCAACTTAAGCAAAATCCACTTCTTGGTCCCAGCAAAGTGGGGGCATCCATAACATTTTGTACCAGTGCTCCTTAAATTTAAGCCCGGTAAGAATAATTGTGTTCAAGAATGTTCCTTCAAAAGTGAAGAGTTGGGAAACTTCTCTTGCATTTAAATTTTCTGCATAAACTTAACATTCATGAAAAAACATTCTCACTATATTTTGACACCAGAAATAGTCATAGTCATGTCAAAAATCTAACCCACACCACTCAAAACAGGATAGTGACTCACTGAGCAATTATCTAAAGACCCCACTTCCACCACAAAGACTATTTCCTGATAGCCAGCCAGAAGCTTTGAACTCCAGCCAGCGTTGTCAGTGAATGAAGTGCCTCCATTAAAAAAGAAAAGGAAGAAAAGCTGGACAATGGTCGACCAGTTATTATTCAAGCTTCCCACATTTAGCACAAAACACCACATGCATGCACACATGCTTTTGGGATTAGACTGGTCAGTAAATGCTGCAACAAACCGATACGCTATAAATCATAGCGGAGGGGGCGACAGTATGCTTCCAATTCAAGCAAAATTTGATTAAACAGGTGAGCACTCGAGATTGCCCGTGGGAAATCATTTAATAAGAGATGAGAAGGACGAACAGAGGAAGAGCCAAAGACAGGAAGAAAAAGAAAAGAAGAAGACAGAGAAGGATTTAGATGCAGTCAATGAGAGGACATGGATGTACTGTGACTGTGGTGGAGAATGTATAAGTAAAGATGGTTTGATTTAAACGAGGTAAATATCATAAAAGGAAAGGTTGTTCGGAACAGCGGAATGTTATGTAATTAGTTATGAGAATCCCCAAGTCAGTAACACTTTAGAATAATGGTCCGTCATTAATAGTTAACTATGCAGGAAGTAATGCAGGACTAATGAGTGGTGCTACATTGACACTTTGGCTACTACTATTAACTAATATAGATACAAGCTTAACTAATCAGTAAGTAATATCGAATTTAGGACTAAGATTGTTCCTTGAAGGCAGAGGTGGACAGTAACTAAGTAAATTTACTTGAGTACCGTACTTAAGTACACTTTTTGAGTATCTGTACTTTACTTGAGTATTATTTTTTCTCTCGAAACTTATGACTTTAACTTCACTACATTTAAAAGACAAGACATACTTTTTACTCCACTACATTTCTATCAAGGTCCTTAAAGTCGAAAGTCGTTTCTGTAGCAGATCTGAAATTCAGTGGATGATTTATTTCTTCTTTAAAAGGTGTTTGTGTTTTTGCAGAAAGCCTTTCAGGAATCACTCTTGTAGGGTCACTTGAAGTTCAATGATTTCCCAGCATTTTTTGAACACTGATTTATAAAGGGATGTCAAATTTTTGGCGACTATTCACATTTACATTTACATTTATGCATTTAGCAGACGCTTTTATCCAAAGCGACTTACAACTCAGGAGAACAGGAAGCGATCCGTCAAGAAGAGGCAAAGAAACACAAAAAGTGCCCCAAATACCAAGATTTGTATACCGCTCAGAGTAGCAAAAACCAGAAAAGGGAAGAAGAAAGGAGAAATAGAGGAGGAAAGAGGGTTTTTTTTAATGTAAGATTAAGTGCTCATGGAAGAGATGAGTTTTTACCTGTCTTTTGAATGAAGCGAGTGATTCTGTCGTGCGTATGGAGGACGGAAGATCGTTCCACTGTGTAAAGGGATATTATTCACATAAACAAAGTTGATTATGTCTTAAATGAAGGTAAACAGTTGGGAAATATCAGATGTGTATCAGTGTATTGGATCCGTGCATTCGGCCTTAAAGTGATAGCAGCTTTGTAAAGGGATTTGTAACTTTTATACAAGTATTGAAATAGGTTTAAGTTAGTCGTATGCTAGTATGTCGTATGGAGCATCACTGACTGGCTGAAACAATGGCGTAGTGTACGTTTATACAACAATTCAACAATAATAAAATAATGCATTGACACAAAAAAAATAATTTACTTTTGATACTTAAGTACTTTTGAAAACAAACTTCTGTACTTTTACTTAAGTAAAAATCTGTTTTTACAACTTTCACTTGTAACGGAGTAATATTTGACCAGTAGTGCTTTTATTTTACTCAAGTAATGAAGTTGTGTACTTTGTCCACCTCTGCTTAAAGGTAATCAATAATTACTGGAGGAGATTGGCATCACTAAGAACTATTAGGTACTATGACAAATTATAAAGAATTATTAAACAATTAATAATCATTAATGTGTCTGAGATGTGAGCAATTGTCTTTATTACTTTTATTTTGGAATCTTTAAATCTCCTAAATTTAATATAATTACTGATTAGTTAAGCTTGTATCTATATTAGCTAACAGTAGTAGCTGAAGTGTTAATGTAGTACTACTCATTAGTCCTGCACTAATTCCTACATAGTTGCCTAATAATGACGGACCATTATTCTAAGTGTTCCCTCCAAGCCTACTAATAATTAATTTTTTATGTAGATTGTTTTGCAATTTTTATACATAACAGTTAAGTAATACAAAGTTGTCTGAGTCTGACCCTCAGTGATGTAAATGACATGCACTATTCAAATATCCGTTATGTCCCTCATGTTTGGATGATTCCCTGAAAGGTATTTTGTATATTTTAAAATAATCGTAATTCCCAAAATTAAGCTCCAATTTCCTATCTGGGTCTTTGAATATCCTTTCATATAATGAAAACCCAGAAGAAAGAAATTCACGAAGCTTTAATCTCTTTGAGACTGTGATTAAAAAGTTTGTTCAGGTTCTCATAAGATAAGAAGAGAATAAGAATCCACCCGATATTTAAATTTAAAGTCATTTTTGAGGCATTAAACATAATTTGGGGTCAAACACAACATGAAGCATTTCATTAAAAAGTTTCACATCAGTTGGCTACCTTTCCACAGAGAAAAGAACAACACATAAATCATAATTCACCACCACTGACAGACAGACAGATAGACAGACAGACAGACAGACAGACAGACAGACAGACAGACAGACAGACAGACAGATCATCAACTTTAAACACTTTTTTTGTAGATACAGGCATCTTTTCTTGAAGAGTATATTATATTCACTGATTTGGATGGCACACACACACACACACACACACACACACACACACACACACACACACACACAAGCACTGTAGCTCATGCGTGGTGTGAAATGAATCCCAGACTTCTTCCACACTGGCACTGGGACGATTTTGTCACAACACAAGTCCAAAAAAAGTAACTTTTGATTTGCTTTCTGCTTCAGTGTTCCCCCACGGCATCCAACTGAAGATGGAGGAGGAATTGGGGGCCTTCAGCAGTGCACAGCACAAACAGAGCAGAAAAAAAGAGCGAGACAGAGAGAGAAGGCTCTGCAATTAAAAAAACTTTCCTGAGAAACCTTGGAGGCTCATTCATCATACCCAAAACAACAGGTATTCCGGCCCGTTGAGTGAGACACAAACACCACCTCATCATGTTCTTCTTTTTAAAACAAATGTGTTTCTACAAGCACCTTTTTATAAAGAACCCTGTCTCTCGCTCAGGATGTTCCAGGAAGAAATGAGCTGTTGCGTGTTTTCTACTTTGATTAATCTTACTCTGTTTCCACATTCATTATTTGGTGGTACAGCTTTTTTGCTACCCGGGAGATAAATGATGTCTTATGTCTTAATTTAGTTATTTATAAATAAATGACTATATCAAAAGCTGAGATAGTAACATTTAATATGCATGTGCTCCAGATAAAATTTTCTCAAACTTAAATAAATGAATAATGCTTGACAGCACAGAAGAGTTTTTGGTTAACAATGAACAAAAATCAATGTTGATGAGAGAGGTCAAAGTTCAATAGTGCATCTTTAAAGGTTCCCTAGAATGAGTTGAAACAATATTTTACATTGTGCTCTGATATCTGCATCCAGATATGTTTTTACTGGTCCAACCGATAGAAATTGTCCCTAGAATGAAATGGTCTGTTTTTGCCTTATTTGGAAGGGTCATGAATAATAATGTTGAGCTCTGCTCTTATTGGCTCATTTCAGTAGCTCACACAAGTGCAGTTATTTAGCAAAAACAGCCGCATACAGCACAAGTGGCTCATGAGTCATGACAGAAGACAGACGGACTGATAATGAGACTTTAAAGAGAGAAAATCTCAAGTGGAGATTTCTAAAATGAAGCTTACTTGTTTATTGGTGTTTTCAGATCATCCACATGCACGAGAGAGAGCTCTTGTGCACATGGTTGGCAGATTGCACATGTTTAAGCAAAACACTGGATAGAGTAAGTGTTCTTTTATTAGAAAAGCTCTGATTGGGTGATGTAAAGGACTGAAATCTGGCAACCGCAAGCACGAACACTCGAACTAGGAATGTGGTTATTTAAGTGTCAAAATGTGATAGTCTCAGTTGAGCATTATTGATTTGTATGCGGTACATTTCACTGTGGATTCTTTGGAAAATCAGTTAGCAATTTTGGTGAAGGCTTTGCAAACAGACTTTTCTGATATGGACTCGACATTATTGCCACAGCAACATGTAAGTAACCGTGTTAATTCTAATGCCGGATCTGTGTCCAGTAATTTCTGATATGTAATGATTCATGTACAGTCAGGTGTTCTTTGTCTATAAGTCAGTAAATCAAACCAGTGACTAAATGGTCAACTTCATGTTATTTCTCTTAGTAGGATGAAAATAATCTGTTATTTAAAATGTGATTAAATTACATTTAAAAAAAAGTGAGTAAAAAACTATTAAAAAACGTTCCCTTTGCAATCGCTGGATCTGTTGATCAAAAAGCATAAGCTTATCAGTGACTGGGTTCTGGACTTGCACTAAAACTCCCATAGCATGCAGAAATCGAATTTCAATGAAATGTTTTCTCCATTCAAGCACTTAAAATGGCTGTGATTAGCTACAATGCTCATCACTGCAACCTGTCATACAGCAATCTGAATATAATACCACAGTTCTATATACTAAATATAATGCCACAGTTCTATATAAATGCCATTAACAACACTTTTCATGATTAGTTAACTTTGAGAGCTTTAATAGTAAAAACATGCTAAAAGTTTTCAAGAGAGTAACATGTAGCTATTTCATAAACAAGACGTTAGCCAATCACCGCAGTGGGCATTTACACTGAAGTCTCACAGCAGACCCTTCAAACAAAGCGTTCAAATCAGAGTAGGAAAATCTTCTTTTATTCTAAATGATGCCCATTTTTTATGTAAAAAACATAAATGCACCTTGGCAAACATTATTAAACAAAAAACAATGCAGTTTATAACCCCTTTAAAAATCCTTTAAAAAAAAATTTCATGGACCTAAGTGACCTTCCAGTCTTTTTTTCCTTCTGAACACTCTTTGGGTGAGTTAAATCCACAGATGCACTGTTACTGCTAATGTTCTTCATAGAAATGTGCTAATGCTCACTAGTCAATTATAGAATAATCAAAATGTAATTACATAATTTTTCTGGGAAATGGATGGTCTTGGGGCTTAAGAATCACTTAATTGTCATGAATGTGCTTTTCGTTGGAAAGTCGTGTGGAGCCCTGTTAGCACAGTGCATCCTGTGTGCTCCATTGCCCTCCAGCAGGCGCACTGTATCCTCGCCCATGATTAAATAATCAATATCAAAGGTCAAACGGAGTGGTGATGTGTCAACCTAATGAAAGTCTAATGACAGTCATTTGCAGCCCATGCTGGCCGGCCCTGGTTTTGATCAGAACGAGGAACTGAGGAGAATTTGAAAGCAGAACCAGACTGTTGTTGGAAAATGGTAATGTACAGTGATTATTTTTGCGATCATTGCCAATTAATTATGTACACAGCTGAGGAAAGGAAAAAAACTAAACAAAATTTGTATGTATGAAGAGATGCTCATTTTGAAAATCATATTCATGTGTCATCCCTCCACAAGATCAAACTGTCCACAAATCAGAATGGATTATCGATACACAATCAGACCCGAACACTATAGCATCCTAAGCGAGCTGTGTGGCTGGCATTTTCTGATTGACCAACTCGTTCTCACTAATAATGTTAGGTGAAGTTCTCAATCTCATTTCCATTAGTAATTGACATCTCATTCACAGTGTAATAAACATGTCCACAAACCAGTTAGACAAAGCTAAAGCAAAAAGGAAAGCTGTGTGGCGGGAAGAAAAAAATTCAAACAGAAACAAAAGACTAATTTTGGGGCGAGTAATACTAGATGTTTTATTTAATTTCACTCTACTCCATTGTTATGGCTTTGTGTTTGTGACTCTTTCTACATTTAAAGCCCAGCTGCAAACAATTACCACATCAACACATTGACAGATTTATACACGCACCAATTAGATCATGGGAGGATGTGGCCAGCTTTATTAGAATAACATTTGTTTCTCTATTTGTATTCTATGAACCCTAATATAATGCATATAAAATGAAATGTGTCCTCTGTGGTAGTGGAATTAGGACATCATTTGAACATTTCTAAAATAGCAAAGTATTTTTGTGATTCAATTTCCTCTGCTCAAACAGAGAGGAAACAAGCCCTCATAATTAGATAGTGGGGCATGTAAACAGCGGGGCCAGTTCAGCAATAGAAACGGATGAAGCCTGATTATTTGCGTCCTTGTTTATCTCTCTCTTACCCAGATCCAGATGTATGGCAGGAACAAAGGAGTTCAGGAAGAACATAAAGATGACCACCCCAAGGACAGTCAGGCACTTGACCAGGAGGATTTTGTCAGTTATTCTGTGCTGTAAAAGACCATGAAAGACATGTTTTAGAGACAAGACGTGACTAATACTTATTATGCTTATTATTACCAAGCAAATATAAAACCATCAAATTTCAACTGATATTTCAAAAGACATTATTTTACTGTGTACCCACATGAACCAATTCTCACATGAATCAATTGCATTAAACAAACATAATGTGTTCATGTATCTTCAGCATCATGGAATGAATACATTTTAAATGACTCAATTAAGTAGTTTCAAAGTGAATTTTGTATGACTCCCTGTCATGATTTAGACATTCAATTTTATATATTCATTCATCCACTTCAATTTAATATACTTTAATGTTACACAACTGAATTATAATACTGCAGTAGCTAGTTGACAAACTTCTAGCTAGCAATAGCACACATTAGCATCTTAAATGCTAAGCGTTAATAGCTCTTTCAACAAAGCCGTAATGACATTATTGTATTAGTCCACAGTCTAAGCAAATGCTCCACTCTTCTCCACAATGGTAACTCACAAAAAAATTCTAATAATTCCAACATAATTTAATATTAAACTCTATTAAACACAATCAAGTCTCACCCTCTCATTTTGCTCAAAAATACATTTAAAAAACAAAACACTTTTACCCCCCGCCCAGTTTCAGTTAATGCAACACAAAGCATTCATGCAACACAACACAAATGGATTAATTTTGGCTTCAATTTGGCTTGTTTTTAAGTGGATTGAACAGAATCAAATTAAGTTTGGACAAAATGTTTTGCAATTGTGTTGCTTTCGCTCATTTTAATTAAGCAATTTGAACAAGCAGTAAAAATCTTTTTTTTAGTGAACGCCGACCCCGCTGGAATAAGATAACATCGGGAAAGATAAGGCAGGGTTAGCAGAGAGGTACAACACTTAATCAATCACAGCCATCTTAACGCAGCTTTGTTTTACCTTTTTTTGCAGTTCTTGAATATTGTGCTCCCAGTTTTTATCTTCCTGTGATATTTGCCTGTGAGAATAAAGGAATAGAACAGAATAGAGTGTGTTAACACATTCTTTCAGCCACCATGGACACCTGTAAATGAGTTAGAGAGGTGATTTCATGTGGTCACCATGAACCTTTTCCACTCAGTATGAGGCTGTAATGGCTTCTGTGATCATTCTATCTGTCATCAAAGCAAACCACGAGCTCCGCATAATCACAAGCAGAGCTAATCGAAATTATTTAGTTAAAAAAAGCATTTATAATTAACAATACAAAAAAACCAAGGTACTGTTGAGATCAAAATGATTCTGCATTATTCAAAAATCAGCTCTCTACAAGAACTTCAGAGGGCTTATGCAATCGAGAACAATTACTTACTTTTCTACAGGTTAATTATCAATCATCATGGGCTTCTGCACACAACAGGTGCCATGCAGTGGGAATGGATATATTTTGCACCTGATAAAGTTTTTTCAAGTCATCTGATACTAAGACATTTATCTTAGTACCTTATCAAAATGGCTATAGATTTTAAGGCTTGAGACTTTGAGAATTCGTCTTGAGCAGGACTTAACATTAACTTTTTTGCTCACGAGCCACTGAGGTTATTGAAGTTACTAGCATTTTCCACATCAATACCATGGGAAAAAATTGCCATATAGATATTTTTGTTTTTATCTCATAATTTGGCAGCAGGTATATTAGGCTGCTTTTAAGACTTGACACACTCACACACATGCGTTTTCTTTCTCTCGGTTTACAGTCACTTAAAGGGGGGGTGAAATGCTGTTTCATGCATACTGATCTTTTTACACTGTTAAAGACTTGGAATCCCATACTAAACATAGACAAAGTTTCAAAAGTTAAGGTGGACGTTTGATGGGAGTATTTCTTTGTCAAAAATACTACTTCCGGTTAGTCATAAGTTTCGGCAAGTTTTTTGAGATCATGCGTTCCCATTGACGTTAGTGGGGGCGGAATTTCCTTGTATGGGCCTTACGGACAATTCTACCGGAAGCGCGTGAGAGAGAGCGAGGGAGAGAGCGAAAGCAACAGGCTAGAGGCTACGCCCATCAAAGCGCTGGCTTGTAGGATGCTAAACAGGTGATATAACCAGTAGCTACTGACTTACCCACTGATAGGCCGGCGGTCGATCTGTATTAGCACTTTCCTCACGCGACGGGCGAATCACTTTCCTCACGCGGCAGGCGAATCACTTTCCTCACTGAGCGAATCACTTTCCTCACGCGGCGGGCGAATCACTTTCCTCACCGAGCGACTCACTTTCCTCACGCGGCGGGCGAATCACTTTCCTCACTGAGCGAATTACTTTCCTCACAGAGCGAATCCCTTTCCTCACAGAGCGACTCACTTTCCTCACGCGGCGGGCGAATCACTTTCCTCACAGAGCGAATCACTTTCCTCATGGGCCTTTCACACCGAACGCGGCAACGGCGCCGCTGCGCTAAGAAATCCATTCATTTCAATGGCTTGCGCCGCGCAAGGACGGTTTGTTGCTGCGCCGACCAAAGCGCACGCGCAGCGGAGCGCACCCTTGACGAGCTTGCGCTCATGCCGCGGTCAAAGTTCAAAATATTTTAACTTTTGCCGCTGCGCTCTGTGACGATTACCCGCGCGGCCAATAGAAACGGTACATCGAAAGAAACGAGCACGGAAATCAAAATGGATGAACATCTTGTACTGTGCGTGTCAGTACAATAATATTATTATAATATAATACACACATATAGGCCTACACACAAACAATGTGCAAACAAGGCATATACATAATAATGATAATGATATATTGATATATGTCTTATTTATATGCCTTGTTTTCACACTGTGTGTGTGTGTATATATACACCTCTTCTTCCTTGCTGCTCTCTCTCTTCTTCTTCTTACTAGAAGGGTTATTGCTATCGCTTAATCGCTCGCTTTTTAGCACGGGACAGATACATATTTGCTGCTGATTGAATGAATAGAAATAGGCATCTCGCAAAAAGTTTTGAAAACTCCGCCTACTTTGCGCTGGCCAGTGAAGCGCATCTGAAGGGCTGCGCTGAACCCCGCGGCAAGCGCAGCGCATTCCGCGTTCGGTGTGAAAGGCCCATCACGCGGCGGGCGAATCACTTTCCTCACTGAGCGAATCACTTTCCTCACAGAGCGAATCACTTTGCTCACAGAGCGACTCACTTTCCTCACTGCAGCGCGCTGCTGCACACGTCATTATTTAGCTCCACTCACACGACACGCCCCCACCCGCTCGGCTTTTTTCGGAAAGACTCGGAACAGCGCATCTTTCTTATATATTATAAAAAAAATAAAGACTTTTCGGAGATATGCAGGATGCAATGCTACTCTATAGGTACTCAAGATTGACATGACACTGACTGAAACTGAGTGTTTCACCCCCCCTTTAAAGCATAACTGACTGTGATGACACAAATACTCATTTAGAGTATTTAAGCACAATGGCTCTCATTTATCAATCTAGAAACGGGCGTATATGTTGGCGTAAAATTATGCTTACACTCCTCTCACCGCCTGATTTATGAAGCTGTGCGCACCTCATAAATACACCTCAATAACACGCCCCTATATATTCAAGACTCCGCCTCCCCCATGCCCTCATTTCACGCCATGGACACACAGAAGACGGCAAAGAAGCGAAACTTCTCCGACGTGGAGATCGGGCGCGTTTCAATCATCTCACTAGTCCAGTAGTCAGGGCACAGGACATAAGTCAATGGGCTGACTCCCTGATCAGTGCCCTGAATAGTGGACTAGTAAGATGATTGAGACGCGCCCATCAAGACCATCATCAGGGAAGTGGCAAAAAGTGAAATTGTTTTATTTGGGAGTTTAAAGAGTGGGATTAAAGGCACCCACAAAAACTAAATATGGACCTAAATTACGAGAAGCTTATTGTTAATAGTGTGGGGGTTGAGAAGCGCACTCCAGCAGTTTAAATAGCTGTTTGGATGAGAAATGACCTATCACAATGCATTATTTTACAGAACATGTTTTGAAACAATTAGCATTTAATTTCGTATCACGGCACAAGTATTGGGGTGTACGATAGTGATGATGATGTGATGTGGAGTATAGCCTACCATTCATTCACATTAATAATTGCATGACAATTTGTAAGAATCTTTTTATTATTATTATTATGATTTTTATTATTAATGACACTTATTGTTATTAAAAAGAAGAATGTCGTTATTATTTATTTTATTATTATTATTTAAAAGAAGAAGAATGTCATTTTTATTATTTTGTCAGTCTGAATTATTTTCAGTCCCAGTCCGTGCGCAGCTGCCGGGCCTAACCCTGAAACGTCAGGTAAAACGCACAGGCTCGTAACTGGAGGAATACATGCCTCAAATGCTTTGGTAAAGTCACACAAATTAAACATTGAAGTCCATGTTGCACAAAAATAAGCACTGAAGTTTATAATTACTATGTTGTTGTTGTTTTTTTACAGTGGGTCATAATATATCATTAGCATATCTTTGTCAGTGCGTTTTGTGGTGTTAGGAATTGTTTTTCTGCGCATTTTCACACTAACTCAAAACGTGCGTACACCACCTCCTGAGCTGGCGTAGGATTTGAGCGTGCCGTACGCCAACGTCCATATTGATAAATCTCAAAGTCACCGTGGGGTTGGGTGTACGCAAGGTGTACGCTGGAAATTTGGTGTACGCACTTTTGATAAATGAGGGCCATAAAGCAGTGAAAAAGAACAAAATCTCTGGGAATGAGTCAAATTATCTCATAGTGAAATTCAAGCCCTGTAACACCAATAATAATATAACACCACCAATTACGCCATGGATCAATGTCAGTACAAAGGTGTTTACCAGCTGTAGCAAACTTTTCCGGAAAGTTCGTTTTGGCAAGCTGTTTCTAACTCGCAAAGCAAACTCTAAACGAAGGTCGTTTTGGCCTGATTTTGTTTGAAATGATGTCACATCCGTTCATTCTTCGTTTTCGCTTGAAGTATATCGGGGCCTTTACACACTTCTGATAAAATCCACCTGCATTTGGCAGGTGTTAGCATCAAGCCCTGATCTTGAATATAAGTGAAGCTTAATTTGTTTTGTTCAATTAGTTTCCACCATTTAGACAACAGAAGTGGAAAAAAGTGCAAAAAACAAGAACTAACAAGAACTAAAAAAAAATTATATTCAAAATACATCCCTGATTTTAAACACCCTGCATGGTGTAGACAGACTGTTTTTATTTTAACCAGACAGTCAATGAAAAGAATGGATTGAGCATGAGTGTAGCACCTCTGGAAGGTCTTGAGCTGCTTGCGCAGAAGGCTTTCCAGATTGAGGACCTTCTGCATGAGAAGACACTTGACGGCAGTCTCCTCTCGGCTGGCAGGGTTAATACGATGGGCTGTCTGCCTCCACACCAGAATCTCATGCTTCAGTTCTGCAGGGCGACACAAATCGTGACAAGATAAACGGTTCAGCAGTAGAACAGACAAATACGAATTAAGATAAGAATTTCAAATCTATTCCAAAAAAAACTGTGAAGAAACAGATAACAAGAACTATTAAAGATAGGGATTTATGGTCAAACAGCCAATCCAGAAAAAAAGGGAGGGATAATTATAACACTTTGTTAGCTCATTTAGAATATTTTTAGACCAAAGCTTTGCAGTTGGTCATCTTTGGCATGCCTGGTGTCATTACCTGTGAAAATGACTTCTTTTACCGAACAGAGTTAAATCTCAGATTTTTGTAATGCATTTCAAATACTCTGACCGAATTATTCATTCATTTTTAATGGAAGCAATAACTGTTTAAAATTTGAAGGAAAAACCTATACTTAATGCTTGAGGCTGACTAAAGGGGTCATAAATTGAGAGATCAAATCTTGAGACACATAAAAGGGTTATTGTACAATAAATATATCCTGTAAGTTTCAGAACTCAAGAAAAAAACCAAGCTCAGAAAATGGCTCGTTTCGGATTGTGACACAGTATGACATAAATACAAGACATGCAAACAGGATGATAGAGATCCCTTTGACGTTTTGCAGTGCACATTTGTGGAAAAACACAAGAAGAAAGTGTGGATGAACTTTATTTTTAATGAAGTTTCAGATCACGGCAGTAAGAAACCATTCTTTTGTTGGCTTTGTTTTTTACTTGCAGATTCACTTATAAACAAGACACCGTTGTGCAAAGACTTTTCAGATGGACTGAAAATAAAAGATGATGCAGTGCCGACTACACTGGATCTGACAATTACGTATGTTTTGTGAGTAACAATGCTTTTACAATGTGTCACTGATGCTTTGACGTTACAAACCATTTGATACGCACTGAATAAATATACTATAGCGCCACATTAAAGCTGTGAAAAGGTGTGTTTCGCTGTTGTTCCTTTGCTTCTGAATTTATGGGGATAATGTGTTGGACTATTTTTGGGTACGGAAGAGAGCATGTAGAAAACGTTGCTTTTGTTATTGTTTTGATCTACGCCGTTCTCTGTAACCCTGAATAAAAGCTTCAGTGAGCAACATCTGTTTTGTCATCCGTAAGACATTGCACCACGAGAGTTTCACTTTCTTTAAAACACAACAATGCAAATATCAATGTACAAGATTTTCACTTTATCGAAAGGAATGAATTACCTATAAGAACAAAAGTGTGACAAACGATGGTACATCCGTTCACAAAAAAACACTGTAACTATAACTGTGAGTACTTAAAACTAAGGCTTATAAAGCATATAATATGCATCAATGTTTCACAATTGGCAAATGTTTCGAACTATGTAACAAGTTTTCAAAACAATTCCACATAATTCAGCATTAGCTAGTCTGCAAAACCAATACTATAACTTAATATGATGGTAATTATTATGGTTAACTGTAAATTAATTCTATGGTGTTATTCTATAAAAGTAACAAGCATCCCAAAAAGTCTGATTAAGCAGCATTTTCAAGCACTTCTTTCATTCTCAGTGAATACATTTTTTCCCCCAGCAGATTAAAATGGCTGTGAGTTTACATTTGCGTCTCTGACACTGAGGGCCAATTACTATTTATATTTAATAACTGGCAATGGCAGTTTTAAAAAACAGTGGCCAATAAAGTAGGTAAAATGGTAGATAGAATAAGGGTGAGTAAATGATAACAGAATAAATCGATCTAATGTAACGATAAGAAGTATCGATGTTAAAAATCAAAGGCTATTTATATATTTAAGTGACACATTTGTTTTACCACCACATTTTCACACAATGTCTTCTATGCGTTATCACCAACACGTTCATTCTCATTTAAATTACCTTTCAGAGCTTGTGAAAGACGCTCGGGCCAGTGCTAAATCTTCACGAAAGTTTATCATTTGCTCGCGTTTAAAGCCTTGCAAAAGGCAGCGCGCACTCATCTCAAACACCGCACAAATAGGCCACTGAATTGAGTCTTCTTTTACTTACTTTTGTGCTTCAGTTTATAAATGTCTATGGTTTTGCATAAAAGTAGAATAGAGCACCATGAATTGTTCTTGACACACACAGTAACTGAACATTTTAAAAGCTAAAGGTAAATGCTTAATAAACATTAATAGGAGAAACTGTGACTCTGTCCTGCTTCAAGCGCATCATTGTGCTTTGTGTCACTCTGTGTGTGTGTGTGTGTGTGTGTGTGTATATATATATATATATTTGATTGCAGTTGTGAACTGGTTGTGTAAAATAAGCACAAAATATCACAAAATCGACATACTGATAGATATGTCCCTGAATCTAATCGTGTCATAATCGTATCGCAGAGCTTTTTGAGGTATCTGAAAAAAATGTGTCAACTATGAAGCACAGACTAGGCCGTTACAAAAAGAGTAGAGAAGGTAAGGAAAGGAAAGGAAAGGGAAGAAAAGATAATAGGGAAGGAGAAAGAAATATATAGAATAGACAAGGTTTTGTTATAGTCCTTCAGCATGACTCCACACCATGTGATGGTGAGGCTGCTTGGAAAGCTTTCCAGAAGCTAATTGACACAGTAATGCATCATGCCGAGGACCTGGAAAACTATATCAGCCGCACAGCAGGTTTGATTTTTTTGAATGTGAGGCTCTGTGGGGACTTGAGGCTTTACAGAATTAGAAATTGGACTGGCATTGAGTGGTCACCATCAGGCCTAGTGGAGGTCTTTCCTTCCAGACGCAGCACGTACACGGAACCGACAAGCCGATAATTTATGTTCTGTTCCTTGAAGAGCAGAGTTCTAAAACTTTGCATCAACTTCACACTGACCAACATTCTCTCATTGTGTTAGCCAGCCAATAACCCAATAATTACAGAAAGGAGGGGGAGATTTGCATTCTGGCTGGTGCTAGTTCCATGCTGATGATGTCTCAAAGGGACGGCAATCCTCACAGTAGGCAAAGGCCAATGGTGTAGGAAAACATATAAAGTGTGCCCCCCTGCCTTCTGAGAAAGACATTCTCTTTTTAGTTGCTTGTCTGTCATCTTGCTTTATCTCTAAAATAACAGGCACAAAAAATATATATATATTTAATTAAGGCTCTAGGTTTGACGCATCCAGTCATGCAACCTGCAGGTGGTTTTCAAAATAACAGTTCTTGTGTAAACGGTTTCTAAATTAAAATTCTCAAATGCTGATAAGTTTGGTTATGACTCATAATATACACTCACCTAAAGGATTAACACCATACTAATACTGTGTTTGACCCCCTATCGCCTTCAAAACTGCCTTAATTCTACATGGCAGTGATTCAACAAGGTGCTGAAAGCATTCTTTAGAAATGTTGGCCATAAAGGGATGGACATGGTCATAAACAATGCTCAGGTAGGCTGTGGCATTTAAACAATGCCCAATTGGCACTAATGGGCCTAAAGTGTGCCAAGAAAACATCCCCCACACCATTACACCACCACCACCAGCCTGCACAGTGGTAACAAGGCATGATGGATCCGCATGTTCTCATTCTGTTATGACAAAATCTGCCTTTACCAACTGAAAGTCTCAACAGAAATCGAGACACATCAGACCAGGCAACATTTTTCCAGTCTTCAACTGTCCAATTTTGGTGAGCTTGTTCAAATTGTAGCCTCTTTTTCCTATTTGTAGTGGAGATGAGTGGTACCCAGTGGGGTCTTCTGCTTTTGTAGCCCATCCGCCTCAAGGTTGTGCATGTTGTGGCTTCTCAAATGCTTTGCTGCATACCTCACTTGTAACGAGTGGTTATTTCAGTCAAAGTTGCTCTTCCATCAACAATCAGTCGGCCCATTCTCCTCTGACCTCTAGCATCAACAAGGCATTTTCGCCCACAGGACTGCCGTGCATGCATATATATATATACACATACATACATACATACATACATACATATATACATATATATATATATATATATATATATATATATATATATATATATATATATATATATATATATATATATACATACATACATACATACATACATACATACATACATACATACATACATACATACATATATATATATATATATATACACTCAAAAAAATATCCAAATATGTTTGTTTTGTCCTGGCTGCAGTATGGGAATAGTGATTCTTCTTTACTAAAAAGTTATTAGGAAAACATTTTTTTTTAATCTTTTTATAAATTATAAAGCCTGGACGGCTGACAGGCCCAAAACAGATAAATGCTGGAAATTATCATGTCAACACTCTTTAAAAATTAATAATCATGCCTTGTTAAGAAACAACAACAACAACAAAAGAGAAAAAGCTTCCCAGCACTCTCGGAGAGACCATAATGAGCGGGAAGGCCTTAAGGACTCAGAGGTGCTTTACTTCTTCTCAATAAGCAAGTAACTTTTGCTATGTTTCACAGAACTTAGATTCAATCTTTTGCTTGAATATACTCGTGTCATATTCATTTGTTTAATAATTAGCATATTATTATTATTCTGATAAGCCTGGAACATCTAAACCTCCTCTCTCCCACCGTGTGTCAGAAAAGTGACAAAACATACTCCTATTATTTGATTTTTTTCTTTTAGTTCCTCTTTTAGTGATCGTTATAACCCCATAATCTTGTCACATTTGTAATATATTATATTAGTTACTTGGACTATCATGTTATGTAGGGAGTTTTTTTGGGGATGCAAGTAGGGGAGCTAAATAACAATTAGCCATTTGACCTGAATTATCATCATAACACAAATTGCTTTCACTTATTGATGAGATTATACCCTCAAGGTGGCAAGCCCAGCAGATTCGCGCCATAGTTGTTGCCTGTGTTGTGTAACTTGTACGTGAATGGGTTGGAGGGGTGGAGGTATCAAGATAGGGGTGTGATCCTTTTGGGTAGGGGTGTGTTTGTCTTGGTGATTTCAAATATCAACAGTGTTTACCAGAAATCCCCTACTAAGGCACACATATCGCATTCAAACGCATATCAACTCATGCCGTGACAAAGCAGGTGAAAGCCATCACTGCAGTGAGACGTGTTGTAAAGCTTCCTGGGGGACAATTTTTGAATTTGTAATGAGTGTGAGATTTGACATTTGAGGTCACTGCTGTGAATTGGAGATAAAAGTCTTGAGTTTGGGTCCTTGAGTTAAAACTTATGGATTCTAAAGATGTGGACTACAGCAAAAAAATACAATGTATTACTTTTGTAATGTATTGCATTTTGGCGAAGTATATTATGATTCTATTGTCAGTCCCAGCATAGGACCTTACTAAGAAAACTATTTTGTTCCATGACAAAAAAACAAAAAAACAGTTACATAACATAAAGTACAATGGCTAATGAATTACAGAAATGCTTTGTATAAGGGTTTAAAGTGTAGCCTTGTTTAAAATGATGTAATCTTTTAAGAGTTTTCCAGCAAAAGCCACAGAACAGAGCAAAATGTTATCATTTCACATAAAGCAGATGAGAAAACTGCATTTAATAAATGAGACTGAAAACAATGTCATTGATATGACAATTTAAAACAATAGAATCAAAATACTAATGCCACAATTGTAATATTCATTAATAAAACCAAAATGTTGCTATACATAATAAGTTTCATAAACGCTTATACATATGAAAACGTAAGTAAATACTCAAGTGGTAGAACCACACGTTACGTTAAAATACGCATGGATACTCATAAGATCACTTTGTTTTACACTACTTTCTCATCTAGCCTAAATCTGCGGGTTATGAGGACATAAAACTGCTGTGACACTAAGCTGATCAGCATGCAGCTCTCATACACCATCATGCTATTTCATAGAATCAAAGGATGACTCAAAGTCCTGGCTTAAATTGGATGATCAACCACTGTGTGACTCTTAGAACATTTAAAAAAGAAAACATCAGGGTGATGGAAAGGCTTTGTGCTTTCCTTACATTATGACTTATTGGTATGGTGAAAGCCTCTCTGGAAACCCAAGTGCCTGTATTCAGAGTGTGAATGAAATGAATGGTTTATTATAGGGGAGCTATTGTCATACTTCAGGTGTGTGAGAGCTCAGGTGTGGAGGTGTATGGGAGATGTGAGGAGAAGGTCTCTATGGAGCAGAGGGAGCAGCTGCTCAATAGGCTAATGGCCATCTGTAGAGAGAGCTTGACAACTGGAGGACGACTCATCCGATCATTTATTTATTTACACAAAAAATTACGGAAAATTAAAACAAAAACCATTTGACTGATGTTAATTATGACCCACAAAAGCAAATAAAATGCACATAGAAAAAAAAAATCACACAAATGTTTCACACAAAACTAGATTGTGCTACTTTTTTACTACTTTTCTTTTTTTCATTTATTCTTCTTATTTTGATTTTTTTTACCTACATGTCATTCCAAACCTGTATGACTTATTTTTTGTGCACAGCACAAAAGACAGTATTGCAAGGGGTTGGGTTTTCCCACACAATTGGGCTATTTTGAAAAGGTTGCCGGAGGTAACCTGCAGAGCCGCAGATTGCAGTTTTTTTTTTTTTTTATTAATTTTTTTATGAGGTGGTAGAAAAATAAAAAACAAACAATATTTTACTCTTGTCATTAACATGCAACCTGTATCCAGATGTTGTCCACATACACATTGAAAAGACGAGTGTAAAAACGCTTTTAATCAGAATGTTATTTGATCGGCATGTCCTGGTCCAGAAGTAGTGGAAGATGCATTGTGATCAGATCTCAGTGGGATTTAAACACAATCCAGCCATTGTATCTACATTAAGAGGGCGACGTCATATAAATTCCCACCTCTCCCTGCCAGTCTCTCTGCATGGCTGTCAGAAAATAATGGACAGATGCCGGTTTTACTAGAAATTAAACTTATTTCAACTTTACAATAAACTGTGATCTTTAAAACAGTTTATTTAGACTGGTCTAAGACTGAGATTGCATCGGAAAGTAAAGTAGGCTAAGTGAATAAAAGCAATGGGCAATTATTTTATTTGTATCATCTTTACTCTTAATCTAGTGTCATATAGCCTACCCTTGTTTAGTTCTAATTAATGCTCTTTAATGAGATGTAGGATCTTTTATTTCTTTAAAACAAACGCGGTTTTCAGATTCTGCTGTGTTCTACATATTACACGTACAATACAAATGCTTGTGCACACCTTAATTTATTCATTAAAAAACTTTTAAATTGGTAGATTGAGTTCTCTATTTGTGATTGATTGTAGTTTTCTTGAATAAATCACAAAAATTCTGCGCTGTGTGTGTAAACTGCCACAGAGGCTAAAGCGAAAGTTAATTTATGCTGAGAAGCCATTTGAAGCTCTGCCTTTAAAACACGCCACAGGCATCATTTAAATATAATGGGGGAAAAGGAAAGCCAAACGGTTATCCAGATACAGAGGCCACTTGATGTGAACAACTGTAAACGTACCATGTCCTGATTGGTTAATGATCCGATCTTCTCGATCGGATCACGGTGATCGCATGTTAATGCCAAGTGTAAACACAGCCGTCAAAATAGAGAGAAAAAATAGACAAAGTAGACAAATAAAAATTTAAATAGCTAATTTAACTCATGTGTATTGATCCTTGGAATTAATACATAGCAACCCAAGGACCACTGAGAGAGGAAGCAACTCCATTGAGGCACATTTGATTTCACATCACATTTCACAGCTTCAACCACATCAGGAATTTTAAGGTAGGTTAATTGAGTGTGCCGTTGTAGATTAATTGCACATTGATGCTTCAGTAGACAAAACAAGGGTGAATGTGGAGAGAGGAAGAGCAGATGAAAAGAAAAGAATGTGTAGGCTATTAAAAATGGTCTTGACTGAGATCAGAACATTTTAAGTTGCATTTTAAGACAAAATTGTATGGAAAGCTGTATCAGCATAACATGCTGTGACAGAGTTATATCTAACATTTTAAGCAATTTATCATGCAAACTTCCTAATAAAAGAATTTTAAAAAAGAAGATAATTTAAAATGTACTACATCTAAACAAGTCTAGTTAAAAATTTGAAACAAAATAAAAAAAATATTAAAAAATTTTTTTTTAATTGACTTTCAGTGACTTTCCCCCCACTGACTTTCAGTATAAATAAATAAATAAATAAATAAATAAATGAACACTAAATGAAGGAAGGAAGGAAGGAAGGAAGGAAGGAAGAAAGGAAGGAAGGAAGGATGGATGGATGGATGGATGGATGGATGGATGGATGGATGGATGGATGGATGGATGGATGGATGGATGGATGGATGGCAGGCAGAAAGAAAGAAAGAAAGAAAGAAAGAAAGAAAGAAAGAAAGAAAGAAAGAAAGAAAGAAAGAAAGAAAGAAAGAAAGAAAGAAAGAAAGAAAGAAAGAAAGAAAGAAAGAATGACAGTCATGCAGTTTTGGAACAACATGAAGGGATGAGAGACTTTTGTCAATGTGAAGTCCATGAATTCATTTAGGTGAAAAAATATGAGAAAAAAATATGAATCCTGTATGCGGAAGAAGAGGGGAAGAGCAGAGCATGTCTGGACTCTCAGTGGAGGCGGAGATGGAGCGATGACTCCCTAGGTGAGAGTGGTATTGACCTGTCACTGTCTATGATGGCTTTATCGGCCTTTCTAGCTGCGTAAGAGCCTTCAAACTTGGGCTAAATGGGCCCTGTTCTTTCAGAATTTCACAAATCTGCAGCCATGACCCCGCTCTAACACGCACTTTGTTAGGATGTATTATTGCAGATAATAATATGAGAAATATATTAATTTTAAAGATGTAAATTAGTTAAGACCTGAAAGTACAATTTAATGATGTGCTTTATTTGCTCATGAACAGTTTTGGAGAAAATCACCTGAACTCTAAATGTCATTAATCACACCACAAGAAGCCCTTCATTAGAGACAAAGGGGAAAAGAAGAGGCAAAATAAATGAATAAATGTTGCTTGAAGAAAAAATAAAACATAAAATATTTGTTGAAAACAAGTTTTAAATTGCTGTCAGTGGAAAATGATGCTTTGTGGGCCCAGATGGTGTAATTACGACATCTACCAGCAGGGGCTAATGCTGGGCCATGCTAACCAGACAAACCTTGACCCTCAAAAAAAGTCCGGTCTGAGAGCAGTGCGTAAGTCTAGGTCTTGAGAGAGGTCATCTACGACAGGATTTATGTATTTAATACAGACGCGTTAAGGCTTTCAGCACAGGCTCATCCGATAAGAATAATGGAAATATCAGGGAAAACAGCCTGAAGCGTACAGGGAGACTAAACGCATCAATGTGATCGTGGGAAGTGGGGGAGGAGGGGAGGATGAAAAATTGATGTATTGCTGAGGTTATAATCATCCATGAAAGGGTAGACTGTGCCTATCCCAGTCACAGGGGCTCAAAGGCCAAATGTAAGGAGCTTTGGATAGGATATGAGATTTGGTGTAAATAGCGTATGAACGCTGTATGACACTCATTCACGTTCTCATATAGGAAGAACTGCTGACAGCGAGGAAGATCAAGTGTGCCCTCGACCACTCTATGGTTTTTAGAAATGATTGCTCATTCTTTAAGATCTAGGTCAATGGGATTATGAATAAATGTTTCATTGCACGTCAGAACAAAAGAGCTGGAATCATAAAAGGAGGAAATCTGAGTTGACCTGCAGTACACATGAGGATAGATCCAAGTGATTTTGGGAAACCTGATGCGCAGGAAGGAACAGAGCAGAATAAATGAATACTCACCCACGATTTCGCTGGATTCCTTGTTGTAAAGTTTCTTATTCCAGTACAGCAGTCTCAAAAAAGGAAACGAGGTCAGCAGCACCAGACAGATTCCCAGGAACATGTAACCCGTAAAGGCCGCAAAGTCAATCCCCTAGAGGAAGAAGAGGGCGGGTTCATTTTCACTCTTTTAAAATGCGAATACAGTGAACGTGCAATTAATTTGCTGCGGTATTTCATGAAATCTATTCTAAGCACTAAGTAGAGATCACATCCACTTTACCGGCTCTCCATTAAATGTGGATAGAGGCCTTGATTACATTTCATCAACAAAATCATATTCCCCTTTTTAATGCTTGCATCTTGATGCATTTAAACACTTATATAGGATTTAAATGAGCACCTGCATGAGGCACAAATCCTCTTAAAATGCTCTTGACTATTTATTAATTATCATTCATATCAAGAGCATGCAGCCCTTTCTAGCTTGATATGTCCTTGCCTGTGCACCCACCCCATCTCTCATCATAACCAGCATCACATTTTCAAATGGCACCACTGATAGAGATGTGTAAAATCTGTGAAATCTAATCCTACGACTTATCTCACAATATACGGCTGATGTATAACCCATTGTAGTGAGGTATCGATGCTTGTTTACACAATGACATATTCATATACAAGCAGTACAAGGATACAAGGGGGGAGAGAGAGAGAGAGAGAGAGAGAGAGAGAGAGAGAGAGAGAGAGAGAGAGAGAGAGAGAGAGAGAGAGAGAGAGAGAGATGAGCCAACAGATGAGCCATGAGCAGTTAATTTGTTACTGTATTAGTTCATCTTTGTTAATGTTAGTTCATAAAAGTACAGCTGTTCGTGGTTTGTTCATGTTTGTTCACGGTGACTAATGTTAACAAGATTTTAATAATGTATTACTGAATGTTGAAATTAACATTAACAAAGATAAATAAATGTTTTATAAGTGCAGTTCAATATTAGTTGATGTTCACTAATGTAGTTAACTAATGCCCATTATTCTATGTGCTACCCGTTTAAATACAAAATTATGTCTCACAATGTTACTGTTTTTTTAGTTTAAACATAACTATGATAGAAAGGATAAACCCAAATCCAATTTAAATTCTGTTATCATCTAGCAAGTGTTATATATTTCAATTTTAATTTGGTATTTTGGTATGCCATAAATTATAATTATGTGCCTATATAGAAATGTACCATGAGAAATGATAAATGAGTAAAAAGTGTGAAAACTAGACCCAGTCCCCTCTATTCCGTGAAGGAACTGGCAAGATACAAGATTATTGCATCCCTGTTGTAGTTCAGCTCAACTAGTGAATAGGAGTTCTAGGAATCTAGGAATAGGAGGTATTTTTTAGAAATAAAAAAGGGCTGGTAAAAAAGGTGTGTGTGTGGGGGGGGGGGGGGGGGGGGTATAACATCATAAAGCAGCTCAAGGTACAAAATCCTCCACCCTTAAACAAAACCATGATTGAAAGGATAAACATGGCCTTGTTTGATTTAGAAAAATAATTTTTTTTTAGATGTGAGCAAACAAACGACATGTATAATCTCAGATGCCACACAAAGACATGAGACTGGTGTACAGTGACCTCTACAGGAGATCAGGAAGAAGAAAAGAGAGAGAGAGAGAGAGAGAGAGAGAGAGAGAGAGAGAGAGAGAGAGAGAGAGAGAGAGAGAGAGAGAGGGGTACAAACATTCTTCCAAAAATCTTCCTTTGAACAAAGAAAAGTATATAGGTTTAGAACAACTTGAGCGTGACAAAATGATGACAGAATTTTAATTAGTGGGTGCCTTTAATATTCAAATAAAGAATGATATATTGGAAATTTTAGCGATAGTTCATTCTTCATTCAGTACATCTAAAGGCCAAGAGCTTTACTCTAACGTTTGAATCTCCTCAAAATAATGCCTCACCGATTCATTCGGGGCTAGCTAAGATTTGTGAGGATCTGTCGATAACATTTAATTAAAGCGGTCCTCTGCTTTATTCCTCATGGACTTCCTGAATGCCCTATCATACAGAGATGCATAAGTCCTCGATACTTTGTCAGTAATGCAGATGCAGACAATGGGCAGTTTTGTCCTGAAGGCATATTGTGATAATAACTAAGACGGTGTGTAAATGAGACCTCCACTCACTCCATATCTGTTGTCCCTGTCCCACTTTTACCAGCCATGAAAATAACTATGCAAAAAGACCTTCGCTGTTGGTGCTAGCTGATTAGTGAGCAGTCAGGGGCCACGGTCAGACCACAGTACGCCAAAGCCTGTCTGCCTGGGGCCTGGAGAAACGCTGATTGGCAGCTGAGATTTCTAGGAGTGTGACTGACGGCCCAGTAGATGCCAGAGAGAGAGAGAGAGCGCACAGGGTGTATGAGATGTCTCCTCAGCGACCCTGAAACACTCCTTATGCCCAGCCACAAATGTCTGATCCACAGAGAGCTCCACAGATGGATGCTTGACTGACCAAATGGCAACATCCCTGCTGTAGTGATCCTGTCGAGACCGATGGGGGGGCCCATTTGGACTCGCACAGCCCAAACAAACAGAGAAAAACAGACAAATAAAAAAGAGGCCACAAGTACAAGATGTTTCGTCGTGATTGACTGCTGTCTCAGAAATGCAGGACAGGCAAAGATCGTTCAGGGTTCCCACGGCCATGGAAAACCTGGAAACTTTGGTTTCCAGGTTTGGTCCCCAAACGCATTTCTATTTTCCTTCCTTCCACTTTCCACTCGCTATTTACCATCCTACTTTATTAAACCTAAAAATGTGTTGTTTTTTACAACAAACCATTTTTTACAACATTGGTATTTAAAGGGATAGTTCACCTAAAATGAATATTCTGTCATTGATTACTCGCATGTTCTTCAAAACATTTTCATTCATCTTTGAAACACAAATGAAGATCTTTATGAAGAGAGCTTTCTGTACTCTCCATAGTCAGCTATGCAACCAGCACTTTGACGCTTCAAAAAGTTCATAAAGAGATCGTAAAACAAACCCATATGAATTGAGTGGTTTAGTCTAAATTTTCTGAAGAGACTCACATGATGAACAAACATAAACATTCATCGACTCGGTATTGGTAAATGGAAGCTCAGGCATGTTTGCTTGACGTGCAAGAACCAATGAGGTTCATTCTTGTGTGTTACACAGCCTGTTTGAGCTTCTGGGAGAACCAGTGAGGTTAATTCTTGTGTGTTACACATCACGTTTGAGCTTCTGCAAGAACCAATGAGGTTCATTCTTGTGTGTTACGCAGCACATTTGAGCTTCCACAAGAGGTTTGTTCTCACGCATCAAGCTCGGTTGAACTTCTGTTTGTTTGCTGATCAATGTTTATGCGAACAAAAGCCTTCATTCAATCTCATCACATAAAGCAACCTAGTCTCCTCAGAAAATTTACTAAACCGCTCAATTTATGTAGATTTGTTTTACGATCTCTTTATGAACTTTTTGAATCATCAAAAAGATCCTCATTTGTGTTCCAAAGATGAACGAAAGTATCTTGATATGAGGACAAGAAATTACAAAGTCAATGCTACAAATAAATGAGGATCTTTTGAACTTTCTACACATCAAGGAATCAAAAAAAAAAAAAAAAAAAAAAAAAAATATATATATATATATATATATATATATATATATATATATATATATATATGTATATGTATATGTATATGTATATATATATATATATATATATATATATATATATATGTATATATATATGTATATGTATATGTAATATATATATGTAATATATATATATATATATATATATATATATATATATATATATATATATATATATATATATATATATATATATATATATATATATATATATATATATTAAGCAGCACCGGTTTCAACATTGATAATAATAGTACATGATTCTTGTCCAGCAAATCAGCACATTAGAATGGTTTCTGGCAGCAGCAATCATATACGACGTATTAAAATAGTGAAATAGAAAACAGTAATTGTCTAAATTGCAATAAAGTATTACAGTTTTTACTGCTTTTCTGATAAAATAATTGCAGCCTTGGTCAGCTTTAGAGGCTTCTTTCAAAACATTAAAACAATCTTACCGACACCAAATATTTGAATGGGAGTGCACAGTATATATGCTGCAAGGCATACCTTTTCCGGATGGTTACTGGTCTTATATACTGGTCTTAGACCATTATGGCCTGGTTCCACAGACAGGGTTTAGATTAAACCAAGATTAGGCATTCATTATATTCATATAAAAATGTATTTTATCGTACAACATACTAACCCTACTTTATTGCTTATATATTTGGGTAACTATTGTTCTCTGTAATGTATTGTCAACCCTGGCTTCCAAAGTACATATTGTATTACCCAATGTCGATTTGTGCTCTTGCACTTGTCTTGTAATATGAGCCCCTTTTTGTTTGTTTTGTTTTTGTACATTATGTGTGTTGTTACAGAATTGTGATGTACATTGTTGTGTGTTCAAGAAAATGTAATAAAAATATTATTACAAAAAAAAAAACAAAAAAAAAAGATTAGGCATTCAATTAAGGTGGTATACATCTGGAGACAAAACAATGTCACTGGCATATTTAAGTATATGTCAGTGCAAGTTGTTTTCAGTTTAGACAGTTCAAACATGTATATTAGTCTCGGACTAAGCTTAAGTCTTGTCTGTGAAACCAGGCATAATATGCTTTATGTAAGTCAAGTGTTGATTAATGAAGCACATTTCCAGCACGGTGATTTTTATTAAGCTATATGGCCCAATGTTATCCATCTATTTGTATAGTAGAGCTTCGATTCCGATTCCTGAGGCTCTAAAGATCCTGAGGCTGATTGGAGCTTTAAAAACGGATTAAGTAAATGCTGGAGAAAGTGATGGCTTCACTAGACTCAAATTAAATCCACGTCTATACACAAGCAGACAGAAGTCAGTCACAACATTGCACACCCCCATTCATTTACATAATATACAGAGAACAACAAGTATACACAGGGTGTTCAAAGCTAGTTTCAATTTAAAAAATAAAATTTCCAATGCTAAAAATGGGGGGGGGGGACAAAAGCATAAAATAAAATGATGTGATTCCTCAAGACACTAATATCAATGTCAGATGCAGTAATAGGAACAATCATTAAAAAAAATCATTTTAATCTTAAACACAGGATCAAAAAACGACATTACACAAGTTCACCCACATACACTATAAAAGCACCTGTTTGCACAAGCTTAAATATAGTTTTGGATCATACATTCATTCACAGAGAGCCTAGAGTTTCATCGACTCCTACCTCTATTGCATCAGGAACTCGCGTCCTCAGACACACACAACGTGTAACCCAGAAAAGTGTTTCATAATGCAGGGAATCTCTCTTAGTAATGAAATAAAAGTGTTATGTTTGACTGACTTTAAGACCCAGCTAAATGGATATCAAATCAATGCACATCGTAATCAACAGATAAGAAAATGTCATGTATTCAATTGTGTGAGTGTGAGTGTGAGTGTGTGTGTGTGTGTGTGTGTGTGTGTGTGTGTGTGTGTGTGTGTGTGTGTGTGTGTGTGTGTGTGTGTGTGTGTGTGTGTGTGTGTGTGTGTGTGTGTGTGTGTGTGTGTGTGTGTGTGTGTGTGTGTGTGTGTGTGTGTGTGTGTGTGTGTGTGTGTGTCATTTTTTGCACATGAAGTTGTATCTCCATTCATCATCTGCATGTTGTCAACACAAACAGAAGCCCTCTCAAATATAAACAAATCTGGCCAGTGTAACACAGAGATAACACAAACCACTGCATCCAAGTCAATAATTACAGCAGATGCCATCTCTCACTATGAAACAGAACGGATGAATCTGTCCAGCACTTCACACATATGTATCGCCACAGCCCTCCTCTGTGCATTCATCACCGAACGTCCTGACGGAAACCCAAAATGATGTTTTTAAAGCAGTAGTGCATTTGATGGGTTCTACTCTCCAGAGATTTAGGCCTGTCAGAAATGCAAGTTTATGGATATTGTTTTTTTTTAGAAATTTCCCACTGTCAATTGCAGCCCAACAGGAAGTGACCTTGATGTGAAAAATGTAACTTGAGCATGATTACCGGAGCATCTTCCTGTGCAACAGCCAGTTTGACAGACAAGGACAATGTTTCTACTGAGCCACAAATTAACTCAAACCCCACAGCGATTTCAGCTCTGAAAGCCAGCTGATGAAACAACAATTTAAACCAGGCACCTTTTTGTCGCCAATGGAAGAGTGTGAGGAATAACTAAATTAAAAACTGTGATGGAAAATATTGAACTTCTCATGAAATATTTAAGTCGCTCTCATTGATGGCTTTTAATGACCTTTCTTACTAGAGTCCATTAACACGTTACAATAAGGTTCAGTTTGTTAATGTTAGTTCAATGTATTGGGTATAATGTGCTGACGATTGTTTAGCTTATAGGTTAATGTTAATTTCTGCACTTACTAATTTACAACTTTAACATCTGAACTTCATTAGTTAACATGAATTAATAAACAAACACGAATGAACAGTGAACACATTACTTAACATTACCTAGATTAATAAATGCTCTAGAAAACTGTTATTCATAAAGTCCAGCCACTTCTATTAGGCACTGTTCTGTTAGTGACAAAGTGAAAATGTGTTTTGTTTTTGTTTTTAAAAACGTGTGAGAAATTTGCTGTCTCCAGATGGTTTTGATCCAAAGCGCCTTTTACCGATAACATTTTGACACATCATTTTGTGTATATCAGAAATTATGTATCTTTCATATCCCACATTTCCCCATCTGAAAATGGAGAGAGTAATGAGACAACTGAAAATGGCCAGATTACTGCTTACTAATTTCACACATCATTTAGTATTATTAAATTAGGAAATATCAGAAAACGACAGAGAAATGTCAAGCCAACTGCGGTTTGATGTGACAAAAAAAAGCTGGGATTAAATACTAAATGTTTTTCATTTTAGTTTGTTTGAGAAAATATGGTTAATATTAGAATAGGAGTTCTGAGGTCTTCTAACGAGTTTTTGTCAACAGTTCATTTAGTTAAAATTTCGTATCGGCATAGGATATATGCTCTTAAGATTGTTTCAACATTTGCAATAATTTTAGCTATAAAGGCTGATATACAGTATATCTCTGGTCAAGTACTTCAAACACCATTTTACCCCTAAGTGAAAAGAACTTGAGTACCATGAGTATATCGGGCCTAAATGTCCATTTTCAACAGCTGTATTGGTAAACTTTTTTGCAAATAAAAAAGTGTGAATTTGGACTATTGTAACTTTAAGATACATTAAATAACGATTTGAACTTTATTGTAAAAAGTTGCATTGAGTATTCAAAAACATGATGTATATTGAAATTAATGAATGAATCAATGTTTTTGAACTAAGCAGTTGAGTGAATAATTCACTGACTCACTTAGGCATGACGCCCCAACCTCCCACGACTGAGTGCTTTTGGGCTGTCTGTATCTTATCAAGAATGACAGTATGACCCTATCCTGATCCTAATGGAAATTGCTCAAGAGCCTACTATGAGTGCAACATAAGCGTCCATAATGAGCCCTAAATAGTTTGTAATCTTTTGTTTTGTCTTCTAAAGTTAAAGGCTTGAGTCTGTGCTCAAGCCTAAACAGAGTCCCATTATTCACACCTGTAATGGAAGCATATTATAAGTCCTCTCTTTACCTTTGCATGACCCTTTCACACCACCCTTGAAATGTACTGTTTAAAACACACTTAAAACGCGAAGAAGCACTCAATTAAAACAGATCATTTAATTTGTTTCACACACACTAATTCATCTATCTCTGTCAAAAAGTGTGATGGGGCTGGAATTCAATTTTGCTGACAAGATGTTTATATGGCATAAAAATGTATGGCTGCAAATAGACTGAGGTTTTTAGGCATAGTTGTTCTTTTGGCGTGTAGCCTTTTAAATAGACTGTCAGAAAAAGATGGATCTCCTATTCTTTTATAGCCACCCTCTTTCCGCTCGCTTTCTCTTTTGCACTGATACACACACACACACACACACACACACACACACACACACACACACACACACACACACACACACACACACACACACACACACACACACACACACACACACACACACACACACACACACACACAGTTTTTGTGTCTTAGTCATTATGTCTATGGTAGTGTGTGACAGAAAGAGCTCCAGGGTAGAGTGGCTCCAAAGAGAGCATCTTTAATCAGCATCTGGAGCTGGAGATGAAAGAGCTCAATCTTGTCCTCTGTGTCTCATTCAGGGCTTTAGCTGGACACTTACACATACTGACACACACATTGACCATATACACAAAGAAATTCACATACACTAACACACATGGCTTTCAAACTTTTTATGATGCAAAACAAGTGGTTAATAAGGTGTTCCTATGCAGTTACTAAGGTGTTTAAGTGTGTCCCTAGTGAGTTCTAAGACATTACTAGAAATCTAGGTGGTTGCTAGGGTGTTTTAGGTAGTTGCTTACTGCCAATGTCTAGTCTGTATGATGTTCTTTAGCCTTGATTTATTCTCAAAACAATTTCAATGCAAATCTATGGGTTTTTCTTTGTCTTTGTTTTATTTTAAATCACCAGGTCTGACAAGAAAAGCACACTTCAACAAGCTGCATGTTTTAGGCCAGGAGTATACTTTATGCAAATGTTAGGCCAAAGCAGAACAAGTGCACAGATCCATTGAACATATTTAATGTGTGTTCATGCGCTATGGTGAGAATAACAAATCTTATAGAGTTATAAAGCTAGCTTCAAATGTCTTTGCTATTAAATCTGATTTGTTATTATTCAGGTAAACATACTTATGAGATCTATCTTGCTCAGCATCATTCTTAACTGTCCCTCTGCCAATGCAGTGGATGATCTAAAAGGGAACTATCTGTAGAAGCAGACAGTTTATTCTAATGAAAACTTGCGGCAATACAGAGAATGCAACGCACTTGAGTTAATGTCATGAAATGCACTCAAAAGGTTAGCTATTTGAACTGAATTCAAATCCATAATCCTAAATAAGAGCAATAGAAAAACACAAACTGGCAGACATTCAAGTAAGTAAAGTCAAACAAACAAACAGACAAAATAAACTCCAATACATACACTGATCAGGAGTAACATTATGACAGGTGAATAAAACTGATTATCTCTTTATCATGGCACCTGCTAGTGAGTGAGATATATATTAGCCAGCAAGTGAATATTTTGTCCTAAGAGTAGATGTAGTAGCAGGAAGATAGACAAGCATAATGATTTGAGAGAGCTTGGTCCAAATTGTGATGGCTAGATGACTAAGTTGACTTGTGGGCTGTTCACAGTCTGCAGTGGTCAGTATCTATCAACACTGGTGAACCGGCGACAGGGTCATGGGTGACCAAGGCTCATTGATGCACGTGGAAAGAGAAGGTTGGCCAGTGCGGTCTAATCAAACTGATGAGCTACTGGAGCTCAAATTGCTCAAGAAGTTAATGCTGGTTCTGATAGAAAGGTGTCAGAATACACAGTGCATAGCCGGAGATCAGTCAGAGACCTCAAAGCAACCGCCTGTCAACCACCAAAAGCACCAACAGTGGGCATGTTAGAATCAGAACTGGACCACAGAGCAATAGAAGAAGGTGTCCTGGTCTGATGAATCACGTTTTCTTTTACATTACATGGATAGCCAGGTGCATGTGCGTCGCTTACCTGGGGAACACATGGTAACAGGATGCACTATGGGAAGAAGGCAAGCCAGTGTGATGCTTTGGGGAATGTTTTGCTAGGAAACCTTGGGTCCTGCAATCCATGTGGATGTTACTTTGACCACCTACCAAGTACCACCTACCTAAGCATTGTTGTAGACCATGTATACCCTTTCATGGAAACGGTATTCTCTGGTGGTCATGGCCTCTTTCAGCAGGATAATTCGCCCTGCCACAAAGCAAAAATGGTTCAGGAATGCTTTGAAGAGCACAACAATGAGTTTGAGGTGTTGACTTGGCCTCCAAATTCCCCAGATCTTATTCTAATCAAGAATCTTTGGGATGTGCTGAACAAACAAGTCTGATATTTATGAACCTTATGAACATTATATGGTCATAATGTTACGCCTGATTGGCCTATACTGTGTATTTTGTCTCCTCACCGATGAGTTTATGCATTGATCTGTCTGAATGTGAACATGAATATTTCAAATCAAAACCACAAACCTGGGACACACTTTTCCATCTACTCCATTAAAGTGAATAATAAATCACAAAATGTCCCCTCACCTTTTCAATCACACCGATATTACACAAGGCTCAATGAACACAGAACCACATAAGGCTCTCTGCTTTGAGGTCACATCATAAACCTAGAGATTATTCAGCCTTCCTGTGACCTTGTCCAATTGGCAGGATGGAACTTTAAATTGTGGTTTCATGTGAGTGAACGTTTGATGTAAAGAGTTTGATCATAGAGGTTGTATAATGATGAAAAAGTCCTTGTGCTGCTGTTCTGTGATTAAGTTAGGAAAGTACATGTAGATGTTGCAGACCAAATTTTTGTAATCACTCGCATCCATCAGCTAGTCACTGCTGCACTGTACTTCAACAGCTTCAAGTAACACACAGATGATAATTGGGAATCCCAGTAGCTCCTCACTGCAGAACACAAGATCCAGGGAGCGGATGAGGGTTGGATCCAGATCCAGGGGGTGGAGTTGGGTTGTAGTTTCAGCCTCAGGCAGTCCACCTGGAAACAATCGCTCTGACGCCAAACTCCCACGTGGAAGAAGAAAGGCGGCGTGTTTACAACTAAAACAATAAGCGCTTACCAGGACCAACTAAACGCTGGATTTTCAAAAGTATATTAAGTTTGCTGCGCCATTGTGGATCCAAACCCCATCCCCTGGATCTTGTGTTCTGCAGTGAGGAACATCTAGGGAATCTTCACAAACTTGATAGTTTACATAAAAAATTATATTTACACTCAAATGGTAATTAATGTACCAATATAATAAATAAAACTTCCTAAATTATCTGAATTCAGTCAGATTTACTAATGTGCTAGCAGTGTGAGTACCTTATGTGCTGTTTTGGCATACAGTGTGAACAGCCGTGGAACGATGAGTAACAAGTAACTATTGCAGCCAAACATTTTGCATTCTCAGTCGAAAACAGTTGGTCTCGGAGTTTGTACACAATGACTGTTACAGGTTTGCGGTCTTGCTATTACAGAAGTTAAAAAGATTTCAACTCTGCGGAATGAAAGAGAGAGAGCAAATTTGGCAGAGTGTGACCGAATCTGGCAAGAAGCATTCCTACATAATTAATAGTCTGAGGTGTAAGACAGGATGCCATGGTGTTTTAGCCTTGAGTGGAAAGTGACAGGGTGTTTTGGCACGAGGCTATCATTCTATGCCAGACAAATGCTTGGTCACAAATGTGCCTGTGTGTTTTGTTTATTTGTTCAGTCATGTCAAATTTGTCAAACAAGTTCCCCGAGACACTCTCAAAAGGCACACAACAGAAGCACAATATCCTTTCACCCGTGAATGACCCAGCATCAAGCGGGAACGGTAAGAAATAATTACATACTTTTTTACGCAGATCCTGGTTGGATACGATGATGACATTGGGTGGATCTCCAACAGCAGTGGCAGCTCCTCCGATGTTGGTGAAGATTACTTCAGCAATCAAGACATGCCTAGGGTCCAGATTAAGCACCTCACATAACCTAGTGTACAAAAGGCATCACAAAGCCTGATTAGCACTGATGATCCTGGAACGTCAATGCAATTATTTATTTTTTATCTATCATACTTTAATGATAAAGTATGATGCATAACCATAAAACATGCACACAGAAAAAACCCACAGACTTTAATGGACCTGAATATAATACAGACTCGGTGATGGGATCAACTGATTTGGGTCTGTAGCAACCACCCAGAACACCATAGCAACACACACAAAAAAACACACAGAGAACAACTAAGCAATCACATAGCAACACCATGGCAAACATCAAAATGTCCTAGCATCATGGCCACAAGTTTTACACAGGCTCATATACCGTAGGTTTTACTTCTGACATAGTTGTAATTGTACCATAAAATATGGAGAGAGAAGGACCCGATTCATTAACAGCAAACACGTAAGCTGCACAAAATTCAAGTTTGGTTATTAACACTGAATTTCAAACAAATCTAAAGATAAGCAAATCAGTTTCCCTGCTAAATTGGCATGAAAAAAATACTTGCACAAGCAAATTGCCTGTTAACAAAAAGCTGAACTGTAATTTCTCAAATTCGTTTTTTAACGAGTATGTGTCCTGTGTTTCTAAACCCTGAAGCCCTGAAGGTGTTTGAAGATGCAATTGGTGATGCATGATCAAAAAAAAAGCAGTCATTTCTCACCAGCAATGTCATGAAAACGCTGAGGCAGCACATAACATTTTAATGGCTGTGTGAAATATAGATTTATTTTATTCTACCAGACTAGGGATTTTTACGGTCCACATAAATTGATAAGATTTTGATGGATGAAATTTGCAGAGGGATGAAAAGTACAAAAATATCACAAAAAGATCCTGGCTCAAAAAAAAACAAAAAAAACGATTTGTTGATCTTTTTACAGTAGTGATGGGACAAAAAACAATGTTACACAGTGCCTGATTGATTCATATCACATCCTCTGAAGAAGAAGGGTTGTCCTGCATGATGCTACATAAGTAATGCTGAACATCAGGATATAAATATAAATGATATAAAACACAAATATAATGTGCACAATGAATCACACTGATAAACAATGTAATGGTGAAAAGATGGAAGGTGAAAATAAGCTCAAATGGAGCTGAAACAAGCAATGAGGTAGGAAGTTTATAGTGTGTAGACATGACTCTTTGTCTCCTCATATCATTTTTTAAGCAAACTGACAGAAAAAAAAAGCCAATATCTTCTGGGAATGTTTTTTTTTTAAGCAGTAGTTCTGCTGAAGAGACTTTTTTAAAAGGAATGTTCTAGCTTCAATGCAAGTTAAACTCTATTGACAGCATCTGTGGCATGCCGTCAATTACCAAGGAAATCATTTGAATTTATTCCTCAGTTTGTAAAAATAAAAGTCATGTGTGCAACAACGCACAGAAAGTCTATAGGGCCGGGGATTCTGGAGTTTCTCGAAGATTCACAAGTCTAACAGAACATTGTATTTTAAAGGGATAGTTCACCCAAAAATGTTGTTCAAATTGTTCCAACCCTGTACGAATTTCTTTTTTCTGCTAAACACAAAAGAAGATATTTTTAAGAATGTCAATAACCAAACAGTTGGTGGACACCATCGATTTCTAAAGAATTGTTTTCCTACTATGGAAGTCAATGCGGTCCATAAATTGTTTGGTTCCCCATATTTTACAAAAATTGTGTGTTCAGCAAAGGACATAAATTCATACAGGTTTGGAACAACTTGAGGATGAGTAAATGATGACAGAATTTTCATATTTCTTTAATGTTTATTCCAGTGCAATTGCTTGCTGCACATACTTGCAATGTAAGCACAAAAGTAAAAAAGTAAAGAGAGAAAAAAGAGGACAAGAGATTGTTTTAGGAATAGCAAACATTACCTGATTGTAACAGGGGTGAACAGCATCATAGTTGTTACATTATCAAGAAACGCTGACAGAACGGCTGCAATTAGACAGAGAATGATAATCATGGGCCACACTCTTCCTCGTGATAACTGATATGCCTGTGTGGAGACAAAGAGCACTGATGGGAATACTTTAAAGATTGGTTTACAAAGTTAGATCTTTTCTAGTAACTTCACATTAATGAAAACTAACTGGGTTAAAAATAAATTAAGAGAAAAAAACGCTTGCCTTTGTTTATGAACATTAACAAAATCATGTTTTCAAAAAAGCCTCCAGTGGAAAGGAGAGACAGATTTAACAGCGCCTCAAAAACAGAGAATAAAGAACGGTCCTCTGGGGGGGTCTCGGAACACGATGTTCAAAAGATAACTTTAATGAGGAATTCGCTCTAAAAACTGCCACAGAACCATAGTGTTTTTACTTATTCAAGCTTTAACATTTAAAGAATGTTCAAGTCTGAAAAGACCTGCACTTTAAGAGCCTGTCGCTATGGAGACATTATCAGGCTGTCTGGAATCATTCTAATCAAGTGGTAACACCAGGGGGTTGTAACCCACCCATGATGTCAGCACTTCCTAACTCAAAACGATGGTAACTGACTCAAAAAAAAAAACAGCAACACACCCACACATTCTGATAGAAGTGGTGTGAAATGGTGTTCAATCAAGAGGGTTGTTTCTATGGCGATGTTTTAATTTGTGGGACATGCCCTTGTCCAGAAACCTGTTAATATTTATAAATGGGATGAGAGGACACATGCATGTGCCCTCATAATGTCCAGGGGCCTCATTAATAAACGTTGCGTATGCTCTCTACGCAATAATTGGCATTTAAAAAAAAGCAAACTTGACGGGAAAATGCACGGTCCTTTACACAAGCTCTGACTCAGGCGTACGCACAAAAACGGGTGACATTTCGGAGCAGATATAGATTCAATTAGATGGATGGATGGATGGATGGATGGATGGATGGATGGATGGATGGATGGATGGATGGATGGATGGATGGATGGATGGATGGATGGATGGATGGATGGATGGATGGATGGATGGATAGATAGATAGATAGATAGATAGATAGATAGATAGATAGATAGATAGATAGATAGATAGATAGATAGATAGATAGATAGATAGACAGACAGACAGATAGATAGATAGATAGATAGATAGATAGATAGATAGATAGATAGATAGATAGATAGATAGATAGATAGATAGATAGATAGATAGATAGATAGATAGATAGATAGATGGATGGATGGATGGATGGACGCTTTTTTGCCACGACTTTGATGTCCAGCTATTTCTTTTTTAATTCACCAACAATAACTTCTACTTCACATTGAGTGAAGTTATTTTTTTTTTTACATTTCCTCTCTGTGTTTGCCATGATTTCGCAATCGATGAATATTAACTTGTGGGTGTTTCACAGACTATTTATGGGCAACTATGGGCGTGACATTAAGCCGCAAAAGCTGTGCAACATTAAGAATTGATTGTGATTTATTAAGGGAAAACTGTGTAGGATGTGCGTGCGCACGGTTTTATAAATCCGAATATTTCTTCATCCGTATGCCACTTCTGACGCAAATCCTACGCAAAGTTTAATAAATGAGGCCCCAGAGCACATCCATAATGTTCCAACAGGGCTTTTACAGCAGTCCACAGAATCACTGAAAATATATAATAAATAATATTATATAATAATAGATATCCATCCAATGAAGCTCATCGCAAGATTTACTTTTAGGCTTTCATTACTTCTGACCCATTTTCTTCACGGTTTATGAACATTTGCATCATTTGACAAAGATTTGTTCTGATTTCTTTTTGCATGTCTATTGGCGATTGATATTCACCCATACATTTCATATACAGTTTAAAGCATTTGTGGGGTTCTCAATTCTCATCACATTGCTTGAGAGAAAATGATTTTCAGAGCACCTGTTCCTTTGCCCCAAAGCTAAAGTAGCATGATGGGATTACATCGACTAAATCAAAAACTGGGATAATAATGTGAAATGAAAGCATTTCAAACTAAACCAATGACAGACCACACTCTAAAAAAACTCTGGGTTGGTTCAACCGTTGTTTGGGACAAACCCAAATATGGACAAACCCAACAATTGGTTTAAATGTTTAAATTACATTTTAAACCCAAAGGTTGGGTTTGTCCGCACACATCCTGAAGAGGAAAGCCAAAGTGTCTTGCATGCCCCAGTATAGGCCATCAACATGTCAGCGCCATATTTGGACGTTGGCGACTCCACTTTTTTCCAATAGAAGACAGTAAAGGGGCATCCTCCATCTTTTACACAGTCTATTGTTGAAACAACCCTGCATTTTTTTAGAGTGCACAAGAAATTGTAACTTGCTTAAGCACACATGCAGACATCTGCATAACAAATGACAAACAAGCATTTGCAACAAAAAGATTGAGAAAACTCACCTTGACTGCACAGTAATCAAAGAAACCAGTCTCAGAGAATATTGCCACCAGTATCATCTGAAAGTAAATACTAAGGGTTATGAGACTTGAACATTTCATGCTTTCTATTTTTAGTGCTTACTGCCACATGTGTTGCTATAAAATCACATTATGTCTCAAATACCACACACACGGTCTCTCACTCAATTTCATGCCACATATCTCTCCGTTTTTTTTTTTTTTTTTTGGTGCCTCAGACACAGAAACAGACATCCTTTAAATATAGAATATCAATAAAGAGAAACATTAATATTTCTGAGTTTATTAAAGCTAACATTGCATAGTCAGTCTTTAAAATTGACAGATGCTGTGATTAATTTTCTATCATCAGTCTCTGATTTTCTTTTATGCCTTTCCTCACATACTCCTACATGTAGTCTTTTGGATGAGGGCTGATTGAACGTATTTGTTTCCATGGAGACAGCAGCTGAACAAACAGAGATCTTGAAAAGGGTGGCACTTTAGCAATAATATTAGAGAGGCTGTGTGTTTTTAATGTGTATTCGTATTTTTTGCACTACCATTTCAAATATGGGCTAATGTCATATGCAGACAACCATGCCATACCTAACAAACATTTTACATGTTCTAAAATCAACTGTGTGTGCTGCTGTGTAGCTGCTGCAAAGCAAGAGCAATGCAACGAAACACCATAAATGATCCCTAAAGATTTTTTCTAAAATAAGCACTAGGTTAACAGCATATTAAAGAAAGGTGCCCCACTAAGTGCCTGTCAGGTTAGCAGCCTGAGAGGCTGATATGGGTTCAGGTTAGGGGTTGGATTAGGGGCTTGTCAAGCACTTAGCAGGACATCATTCTCAAACAGCATCTCATTACATCAGAGACCAGGTTCTAATGCTATCTGAAAGAGTTAAATAACTAAGATTCTTTTTCTAAAGAAAATATGGTAGTGGTTGATATGTGTCAATCGCTAAGATGTTATATGTGGTTTTAATGTGTTGATTTGTGGTTTCTAGGGTGTTCTGGGTAGTTCTGAGTACTTTTAAAAGATATTCTGATTGCTTGATTTAGCTTAGATAATTCCATCAATGATAGTTTTTGCCCATTTTATCATACACCAGGACAAAGTCAGATGTTAACTTACATCTGAGTAACAGCACACTCCTTCTCAGCAAGTCACATGATTTGATGTATCATTCATGTTTATAGCACAAACGGTGCACTGATTTGAATTTTAAAAAATCCCTTCTTTGACTTTATATTTAATACATTCGGCTGGAACCTTGCTACTCAGGTTGATTGAGTAAAAAAGCTGTAAGAGAGCTCCTATAGCCCTGTTAGAATTATACTTACCATTCCAAAAAGCAAGGCAAGCGTCTCATAGTCAATCCATTCCACAACAGTCATCAGGCTCGGTCTCTACAGTCAAGAGACAAAGCGATGAGAAGCTCATCTCAGATACAGAGGAGCATTTTAACATTCCACACTTACAGTAACTAGGTTCTAGGCATCTCAAAGCGCTTTACAAGAACATACAAATAAAATACAATGAAATAAGAAGAAATATGAAACACATAGAACATCGAAAAGACAAAAACAAATTTAGCCTGAAAAAAATAAGTTATATGGGAAGATTTAAAAACGAAAAAAAGATTCAATATGCCTAATCTCAGTGGGAAGTTTAAGAGCCAATGAAGAAAAAGCCTGGCCAACCCATAGATCGTAAAAAAGTTGAAAGAACATTTAAAAAGCGGAATTGCAAGAGCAGATATTTCATCAGAGTTAAAGGGTCAGTTCACCCAAAAATGAAAATTTCTGTCATTAATTACTCACTCCCATGTTGTTTCAAACCCGCAACACCTTCGTTCATCTTCGGAACACATAATATATTTTTGATGAAATCCGAGAGCTCTCTAAACTCTCCATAGACAGTAAGTTAATTAACACTTTCAAGGTACAGAAAGGTAGTAAAGACATTGTTAAAATAGTCCATGTGACTCCAGTGGTCCAGCCTAACTTTATTCAACATCTCTTTTCGTCTCCTATGCTGTTGACGTAGTGTAAACAGTGCAGCACTTCCGAGTTCTACAGCAGAATGGCGGCTCACCATCGGCTAGCTCCAGCATCGACAGCCTCACACCCATGCGTATGCTCATGTGAACAGCATCGGCCAATGGTAAGCCGGCTTTGTGATGTAGCACTTCGAAAGCGCTGCACTGTATTAACTATGTCAACAGCGTAGGAGACTGGAACAGACAAGAAGAGATTGTTGAATAAAGTCATTATTTTTGAGGGGTTTGGCACACAAAAAGTAAATATCACTTCATAAATATCTTTGAAAATATCTCACTATCGGAAATATAATATATTTGAAAATATCAGGTTTGGAACGACATGAGGGTGAAAAATTAATTACAGAATTTTCATTTTTTTGGGGTGAACTAACCCTTTAAAAGTTCAGACTGATATTGTGGCGCTATACCAGGCAAGGCCTTGTAGGGAAGCATGAACATTTTAAAATCTAAGCAAAACCTGACCGGGAGCCAGTGCAAGGACTTCAAGATTGGAGTGATGTGTTCACTTGTCCTGCAACTTTTTTATTGAAAATACTGTAATGCTGCATCCATCATGGGAAAAAAAATATTGCTGCAATTAATTCAAGTTGTCAATTATTACAATTTCACATTCATGTTGACTAATACATATTGTGGTTTTAACTTAAAAAAGTAAGTATTTCTACTGCCTTTACATTTTTAAGTTTAATCAACTTGAAATGTGAAACTGCAGTAAGCACTTTTTTGTGTATGTGTGCAGTGGCCTACATACTGTATTCTGATGATTACTTGAGTATTTACCAACCAACCAAGTCTAAAGTTCATTGAGTTTTTTGTATAAAAAAATAAAATAAATAAAAAACAGACTACAGAGCTTTGAGTCTTTTTAAAGGGCATTCCATCTATCAAACAGACAGAAGTGCACTGAGTAATTTGACTTGAGTTCAAATAATATACTTATCTCCAATGTCTGTAATACAATAACTAATTCGTAGAGCAGGAGAAAGAAAGTCAAGATTTAAATTATTCACAATCTTACGTTTCACATTAGAGTAAATTAGTGCAATTACTGCCGAAATCCCATTTGTGAAATTTATGTGAAATTGCCCAGTCTGATTTACTTAATTGTATAAAAAAGTTGTTGCTCTCTCTCTCTCTCTCTCTCTCTCTCTCTCTCTCTCTCTCTCTCTCTCTCTCTCTCTCTCTCTCTCTCTCTCTCTCTCTCTCTCTCTCTCTCTCTCTCTCTCTCTCTCTCTCTCTCTCTCTCTCTCTCTCTCTCTCTCTCTCTCTCTCTCTCTCTCTCTCTCTCTCTCTCTCTCTATATATATATATATATATGTCATGCAGACTTCTGCACATGAAAGAATGTTGCTGTGCTCTCATATTTTAAGCTAATAAAACTAAAGACCATCACAGCAGTTCTAAAAATTAATGAGTCCAACTCTTGACACAATGTAAGCAATCTTCATCTGAATAGAATAAATAACATCCTCTAAAACCAAAACTTACATCTCCAATGAAAGCCAGCGCTGCCAGAGCAGCCAACGATCCTAACATTGCAGCTAGAGTGCGGTGAACAATCTGCAGACACAGAAAACAAAACAAAACAAAAAATTAAATAAGGTACATTAAAAAAATGTCAGTACAGTAATAACGCAACAGCTTTTTTTTGCTACACTATATTGCCAAGTATTGGGAAACCCCTCCAAATCATTGAATTCAGGTGTTCCAATTCACTTCCATGGCCACAGGTGTATAAAATCACCTAGACATGCAGACTGCTTCAATAAACATTTGTAAAACAATTGGTTGCTCTCAGGATCTCAGTGAATTCAAGCCTGGTACCGTAATGTCATGTGTTTCATGAAATGTCCTCACTGCTAAATATTCCTCAATCAACTGTTAATGGTATTATAACAAAGTGGAAGCAATTGTCAACAACAATTGGGGTCAGCACAAGCTGAGGCGAACAGTGCGCAGAAGTTGCCAACTTTCTGCAGAGTCTATAGCTACAGAACTCCAAACTTTGTGTGGCCTTTATATTAGCTCATGGGTTTTGGTGGTTGCCAGGAGAATGGTAGGCTACTTGCCTGACTGCAATGTACCAATTTTAAGGTCCACTGAAATCAAAATTATTATTTTTTAGCTTTTAGTATGACTGTGTTGGCCTTAAAGTTATGAATAAGCTGGTATGTTCCAAAACTATGACAACATTTGCATTTATGAGATAAAAGCATTCAAAAGTTACAGTCTCCCACTTCCTTTAAAATTATCAGATTTTGGTGACATCATCGCAGATGTCGGCATCATTCACTTTCTCAAATCTTCTGTCCCATCAAAATGCTCTCTAGAATCTAAAGCCGCCCCCACTGCTGAAGCTGCAGCTGAAATCGGTCAGTTGTTTACACACATTTACTAATTTCTACATGGTGAAAGGCACATAGTACACTATATATATATGTGATAGGAAATGATTCAGTGTAAATATGCTTTCATTTGAGGCGAATAAAGTTTGTTTTCACGTTAGTTTCTCACACCGCAATAGCGCACACACCCCAACGGCTCTGGTCTAAATTTAGACTACAGACACGAGAGCGCAGCGCGGATCATATGCGCGAGTCGGCACAGACAACAAACCTATCGACCCATTTGAATTCTGCACAGAATGCTGCATTTCAAAACCGATATGGAGGAGATTATGATGGTAAACAGTGTTAGAGGAAACTGGCTTTACCAAACAGAGAAAGGTCCGCTCTTGCGCTCTAGTCAAACTGTATATTAACGAAACGCTATTGGCTGTTTCAAAAAAGGGGAGGAGCTGCTAACAGCTGGAGCCGTTTCAGGGGAAATTACGTCAACACATTGAATAATGCGTTTCAAAGCACTTCAGTGGGCCTTTAAGGTTTGGTGGAGGGGTTGTGGGGTTGTTTTTCAGTGGTTGGGGTTGTCCCCACAGTTCTGGTGAAAGTAACCAAGACATTTTGGACAATTTCATGTGGAAACAGTGTAGGGATGGCCCCTTCCTTTTCCAACATGACTAAGCACCAGTGCACAAAGGAAGGTTTATAAAGACATGACCTCAAACCTAGCTGAGCGGAGACTGCGAGCCAGGCCTTCTCGTTCAACATCAGGGCCTGACCTAAAAAAAAAAACACTTCTAGAAAAATGGTCAAAAATTCCCTTAAACACACTCCTAAACCATGTGTAAAGCCTTCCCAGAAGAGTTGAAGCTGTTATAGCTGCAAAGGATGGGTCAACTACATATGAAAGCCTACGGATTAAAAATGCCACAATGTACCACAAGCTAGATTTGTGCTCGCCTATGCACAATGCTAGAATGGTTGCCAAGGTGTTCTTAAGCATATTGCTTTTAAGCATGTTATGGTTACTAGGATGTTCAAAGATCTCACCCCAAAGTCTCTCAATTACATTCTCTTTAAATATAAATCATTGTGGTTTTCTTCCTGTTTTATCACCCACAGGCAAAAATCATTAGCCTGATGTGGTCATACTCCATTCTAGTCAGAATATGAGTCTTCAACCCAACCAGGAAAGACCTTGATTGAATAGACCAACAACCAATCAGAGCAACGAAGCGTCGCATTGTCAAATGTCAGCATAGTTCAACTGCACTGTGTTGCCAAGCCTGCGTTTTTTTCACAACTCATTTAAACAAGCAAAAAATGTAATAATTTAGATTAGGTGTTTGTTCAAATCCCTAACCCTCCACGCCTGCAACAGTAAAACAACGCTTGCCTTAGCAAACACTACTAAATATGTAGTACATCAGACTTTGGACAGCCGAACAAAATTGTTGATTTAAAATGCCAAACACCCCTCTTCCCCACACTTCATTTATGTTCGTTTGCTTTTTGATCCACCTCATTTCTTACAATAGATTCATTCTGACCATTTTGTCCATCTCTTATAATCAATGATAAATTCCAATCCACAGTGATATGTGACAGCATCTTCTGATTTTCTGCTCTTCAATCACCTTCTGGACTAAAAGCGCCGCTTTAAAGTGCATTATCAGATATCAGCATCTGTTTTCTTGGTGAGAGCACTTGACTGGGACACCTGAATCAAGCTTTGTCTGATGCACCTCTTTCGGTGTCATGCGGCAAGATGGAGCAGTCGTTACAAGAATGTGTAATCAGCTAGAAGAGCGAAAAAAGGACGATGAGTACATAACATGCAGGCTAACAGTTAATGACTCCAGTCTCGAAAGAGCAAGTAATCTGTGTCAGTCCGACGACTTCCCTGAGGGGGAGGAACACTTGGTGCAATGTTGTGATTGTAAGTCTAAAACAGGTCATTAAGATAAATGGTTGAACACGGCTTTCTGAGCAGAATTAATCAGCAACATGGATATACATTATGTTGCTTTGCATAAGAAAGTATCCTCTGAGACTAATGTTCTCTGTTTTGTGATTTAAACCAATTAATCTTAATTATAAGCCAAGAAACAGCTTATGGCTAAATTAAATGTCAAAATGTGCCTGTGTGAGATGCAATGTTAGTTTTAAACCCAAAGTCCCCCATTTACTGAGAAACTGCTGCTCTAGTCTAATTTAGGAATAATATATCAGCCATTATTAAAATGTTTACATGATATCTGCAATTAGATTGTAAAAAATACATTATTCATGAATCTTTTAAGGCATATTAATATTTATAAGCACATCATACTATTATATATCTCAGGTTTTGCCCTCTCTTGGGGTAAATGAGTTTTAGCTATCAGGGCTGCTGATGAAACTCACCATCTGAGCCCTTTTAATCAAAGTAGTTCAGAGTGCTGCTTCTAGATCAGCTCTGAGGATTATCACCAAGCTGCTGTGCAATGCAGATAGGAAGAACAGACCCGGGTCAATACAACAAATGCTTCCTCATTTACAATGGGCCGGGGTCCTAAATTCTGAGACCACAGAATTGTCACAATGTCATGCATGGCATAAAATGAACAAGAAATATTTACGGTTCTGCACTAATACTTCTTCCCTAATCAAGAGTGGCAGAATTGTGACACTGATCATGTAAACTCCAGTGTACAAAAGGTATAGAGATATTCTTGCTTCTATTGACAATACTCTCTTTTGAAAAGCTCAAATAATGGCTGATAACACAAACTAAAAACGTAAGTTCTGCAAAGGTGGGTCAAACCAAATAGAAAGACATTCTGAGAGTAATTTCACTCATATTGCTATAATGTTTTCTAATGTAATTATAAAACAATGCAGCACATTTTAAAAATTCTAAATAAGAGCATTTTCACTTGCGGTCCAAGACTTTTGAAGTTCAATGCCAAGTACTGTATTATTATATCATTTGATTCAGCAGTCTATTAAAAGCTGATTATGAGGGCACAATCTGGGCAGCTGCCCCTTCCATCTGGCACACACACATACATGTGTGCTATATCATTTGCCATTCAGATCAATAAATGAGAAGCAGAAATATATTTGAATTATAAATGGACTGGGTTATTGTGACTATGCTTCCTAGTATGAAAAATAAAGATCAAAAAGATACAGAAGTATAACTGAACATAGATACATGTAGAAAAAGACAGACCATGTGAGCAAGTTTTGCTGTTTAGGTGTTATGTTACTTTAATGAGATGTCTTGCTGTGTCTTTTGAGGCAGTCATCATTACAGAAAAACAGACTACACAGTCGTGTTTTCTTTTTTATGATTTCTAAAAATCCTGAGAACTAGATCTTTGAGTTGATATACAGATTAGAGTTGACTGAAGTTAATATTAAGGGGTAATAATTTTGCTTAATATTTTTAAATGGCCAGCGTACCAATTGTAATATAAAATAACATAATATAATAATATAATATAATATAATATAATATAATATAATATAATATAATATAATATAATATAATATAATATAATATAATATAATATAATATAATAATTCATATAAAAAAAGCCTCCAAAAGTATTTGGTGACACCTTAAAATGCCTGTTCATGATATAATACAATATAATAATATAAAACTATATCAATATAATAAACAACATAATAATACATAACTCTAAACCATCAAGTAAAAATGATTTTAAAGACATATTTTTATATATTTTAAAGATTATATAATATAATACATCATATAATCAATTAATCGAGTAATTGCATATATATATATATAAAAATATAAAATAATATATAATATAATATAATATAATATAATATAATATAATATAATTAATATAATATAATATAATATAATATAATATAATATAATATAATATAATATAATATAATATAATATAATATAATATAATATAATATAATATAATATAATTAATATAGTCTTCAACAATGTGATTATCTGATAAACTTCACCGGTAATCTTCTCAAAGATGTTCTAATTGAGATGAGCTTGTGACCTCAAAGTGCTTACCCAAAGTAACTGTTTTAAAAGCACAATAAATAAAATTATGATAACTCACTGAATTAGCATAAAATTCAGTCATTAGTTTAATTTTGAAAAACAATGTATATATTTCTAAGCATCTTGATGGCAGTGTAGCCATATTTTATGAAGCAGCAGTATTAACATAGTGTTCAGTTAGAAGCGGAAGCATGGGCCCCCAACGTCTCCATTAGCATTCTCACAAAGGCCTAATTAAAATTAATCATTTCCATTTTTTATTTTTTTTGTCACTATATATCCGTTTTAGTGTGAACAGTTCTTCGGGGTATAGATTATTACAGAATATAAGAGCAAAACACTCCTCCACATTTTGAACAACTTCTCCCTGTGGTGCACACTTTTTAGAGTTTGCGAGAAAGTGTGGCACCAGGGGGACCCAAGAGGAGACTCCCTTCTTAATTACATTTATGTCTTCAGGAAAGACAGCATGCTACAACCAGGGCTGGGTTATTCTACACCAGTGTTGTTCACATATTATTTCCACTTTGCTAAATCCACTTTTTGAATTATAAATGGGTTTCAGAAATTTCAAAAATCCAACATACTTCTGTGAAATCACAGTTTGTGTAAACCAGTAGAAAACTTTTCCTGTTAACTTTAGAAGAGCCCAGTGACCTCTAGTGCTCAACAGCGGTACAGATAAAAACTTCTGTTTATGAATAGTCACTGGTAAGGACATATCAGTATAGTGCTGGATCTGCAAGAAATGCTTTTACCCACCGTAACATCTACTCTTCATGAGAAGGTACAAAAGACTACAGACATGTACATACAAATCTCAGTCAGTGTGGCAAAACAGCCGAGATTAAGGGGATGAAATATGGGATGAGTCATGAAAGACCATTGAATAGATTATCTTGCAGTGTGAAAATAATGTCTTCACACTGATCCCTCATATTTTACCTCAAAGATGATGAGCACATAGACTCCTGTCAGGATCAATCCAGCGATAAGCACCTGTGTTTCCACGGTTACATAGAGCGACTGGTGAGTCATGGACAGAGGGACCACCTGACTGTCTAACAGAAAGGCCTGCACACTGATCAGAATAGGACCGCTTGAGGGGAAGAGAAGGGGACAGATTACAGAGGTGGAGACACATTAAAGCACTTACCATGACAGGAACTACTGCAAAACCCACATTACCACATGATTACATTTACTAAACTATTAACACTCTTCAAATCTGATAGTTGTTTAACAAGATTATTCTATGTTTTTTAATATTCAGCAGATAATGTGCATTGTATAACATGAAATGTCTTTGCATTTGGTCCTGGCTTGTTCATTAGAGGAATTGTCCTGATCTAATGTTCTGGCTGATGAGAAATGTGTAATCTTACCTGCTAACCATTTCGAATGTCCTTGTTCTCAGAATCTGGTCACTTCGTTGGGAATGCAATGGTATAGTCCAGTTATAAAGCACCTGTTGGAAAAATCTTACAGTTTTTATATTGTGAATGTTTAGAATATGTCCATAAAGACTATTTTAGAAAATAAAATATGTGCTATTTATATGTTATATAAAAAAAAGCCTCCAAAAGTATTTGATGACACCTTAAAATGCCTTTACATTATATAATACAATATAATAATATAGCAATATATCAATATAATAATCAACATAATACATAACACTAAACCATCAGTGAAATTGATTTTGAAGACATATTTTTATGCATATTTTAAAGATTACATTTTATGAATTATGTATATTATATTATATTATTCAATGGTTTGGAGTTTTTTTTTGCTTTTAAGAAATTACTTTTATGCTGTTCTTTTGAACTCTCTATTTATTAAAAAAATCCAGAAAAAAAAAAAATGCTTCCACATAAATATTAAGCAGCACTGTTTTGAACTGTTTTCAACATTGGTAATAATATGAAATGTTCATAGAGCACCAGATTTTTATATATATACATAGTACTGTATTATATTGATTTATTATATATAGTACAAGTATATTAAAATGATTGCGGGTCATGTGACACTGCAGACTAAAGTAATGGCTGCTAAAAACTTTGTCAACACTGGAATAAATTCTAAATTTTAGAATTTTAAACCATACTAAAATAGAAAACAGTATCTTAAAACTGTAATATTGTAATAATTATAATTAATAATTATATATATATATATATATATATATATATATATATATATATATATATATATATATATATATATATATATATATATATATTCTTATTTATATATGTTTTCCGTATTTTTGACCAAACTAAAGCATAAATACACATTTTAAGCTAAATGTCTCATTAAAATAGTTAAATGGTTTTCAAATTATTAACTCTCTCCCCGACAGCTTTTTTTTATTATAATTTATTCAAGGTGGCCCTTTCCAAAAATTGTGTTTCTGTCAAAGACTACAACAAGAACAGATTCAGAAAGATGAACAAAGCATAGATGGAGTAGATCGAGTCCATCAAATCCCACAAAGCTTGCACATATAGCTCGTCCTGGGTCAACATTTCATTCAGTAACATTATCAGTTTTGATTTATATGCTGTTTAATGTTGATGATTACATTATTTTACATATGCATATGATTACATCGCTTGTTTCTTTGGAATGTGCATATAGTAACCGCATGTGAAGGGCATCATATTGACTATACTTAATATTAGTTTATTCTGCTGGTAGGATAAAGCACATTATTGTTCAGTTTCAGCGGTGTTAAAACAACTCTAACCTGCTGAGCTCTTCTCCGACGAGATCCCGCCTCCACAGTCTGCTCCACTTGGATCAGAATATACTCCTGGGCCTCTTGTACTGCCTCCATCCCTCCCAAAAACGGCCCACCAACCTGCAGTTTCAGCAGGGAGTTGTCACGAAAATCTGTAAGATTTGTGGCTATAGTGTTTAGTTAGGTTAAGGAAAACTTCCATGGACTAGGGATACAAGTGAAAATAAACAACACAAAATATACATCAAGCGTTAACCTAAGTGTTCTGGAAGAGTTTCGCAAACAGATGTCAGCTGGCCATCGTTTCATTTTGGACAGAAAATCCCCTCCCACCAGCAGAAGGTACTTTGCAGCACTTCAGTGCATTGTTCACTCTTCACATCCATCTCTACGGCTCTGCAGGACTCACAGATTGCCGCAAGTATCAGGCAGATCTGTTGTTATGCACGAAGTCATAGGCAAGACTGTTACCATGACACAGGCCGCTGTAAATAGCAGATGGTGAGATTGTCACAGAAACGGAAATGAATTAGTGCAGCCCTTCAGTGCAATCTCCGAACCAAATATAAAATCCCTGCATGGTCTGAGGAGTTAGCGCAGTGACACGCATCATCACAATATTTGACTTGTGCATTAGTGATTTTTATTTATCTGGTCAAAGCAAACCCAAACAATGCAGATTCTCTAAAGCACACAAATGGTAAGGATACAGAAGCTCTCAGTAGATGAGACTGCCAGCATCCTCCAGGGGCTCTCCCTGTCAGGATACATACTGAAAAACAGCTGATGATTCAAGTAAATATAGTTATTTAGAGTGTCACGAAAGGCAGACAAATAACATTTAGCTATGCAAGTAATAGAATCTTCTTAAGTTCATTTTATTCTATATAAGAAAAGAAAACGTTGATCAGGTCTGAATAACTTACTGAACAGAGAACAACAACGATGAAGATGGTGATGATTTTTATTGTCCTTAAGCAATTTCTGTAAAAGCAAACGTAGGCATTTATGACATTTACTTAGCAACACAAATGCAGTTAATGTCCCAGAGTCAGACAGACATTTTCAGAGAGGTTTTTGAATTATAGAGCTACAGTAAAGAGCTGCCTTATCCTCCTACGCAGCATGTTAACTTTGTTTATCTTTAGTTAATTCAGGGTCTGTAAGATTTCTTTTTTGAAAAAAAAAGTGCTCACAAAGGCTGCATTTATCTGACCAAAAATACAGTAAAAGCTATTTAAAATGACTATTTTCAATTTGAATAAATGTAATTTATTCCTGTGATGGCAAAGCTGAATTTTCAGCAACCATTACTCGTCTTTAGGGACACATACTCCTTCAGAAATCATTCTAAAATGCTGACTAAGTCCTTGTCAGGATTCTTTGATTAATATAAAATTAATAGGAATATGAATCAAAAGTTCAAAATAATCTCTATACTCTTAATGAGTAATGGATGTGTTTAATTCTTTAATTATTCATATTTAAAAATGTGTGTGTGCTACTAGAAGCCCATGTGTGTGTAATAAGCAGAGTGTACACGAGTTGTGCACCCGCCTACATATTACTAACTTGTTCTTTAAAGGTCCCATGGTGTGTATTTTTTTTTAATATTCATAATGTTTCCTGAGGTGTACTTATATTTTTAGTACAATTTTTACATCATACTTTAGAAATAAAGGCATTTTTTCTATACTGTTATTAGCCCTCTGGCTTGAATGCTCTGTTTCGTGTCAGCTGTGAGACTTCAGTGAGAACACCCACTGTTGTGATTGGCTGACAACATTGCATTTTAAATGAGTATTAGTTTACTGTATGTGCGGAGGTGGCGTGATATAGCGAGGTCAAGCGCTGACAGCCAGAGTGGCGGACTGTGAGCCCTCATGGACCAGAGAAATGATAAAGATAGCTGAGAAAGTTATATTCTACTGAGTTGTTGAGAGTGCAAGTTTATTTTGTTTGTATCTGAGAGTTCTGAATAAACAGGAGTACCAGTCACGCCGACCCTGTCTTCTACTTCCTTTGAGCACTGAGTAGTTGAGCATACTCGGGATGTGTGATTGACAGCTTCAGACATTATAAAGATAGTGTTTTCTGATCGCTCTCCAGAGAAAATAACTAAAAATAGACTTCTGTTTTCATCTGTACATCCAAACAATGAGCAACTGCCATGCTTCACTTGTTCACAAGCGACGATCTTTCAAGGACAAACAAATATAGGACTCTAATGGGCGTGCCAAATTCTCTGGGTGGAGGAAAGGGAGGTAACCGTTTCTGGTATGACGTCATTACAGGAGAATTCAAGACCGGCTCTTTTGAGCTCTCCTTTTCTCAAAGGCAGAGAAAGACAGCCAGAACTCGGTTTACAACCAACCAAAATTACTAGCCACTTGGGAACAATATAGCCTCAAAATAGCAATATACCAACTATGCGCCTGAACACGACTCTTTTTTAAACCAGCACGGCCAATGGCGCACAAATGGGTTCAAATGCATTTGCTATTTAAACACCGTGGGTTGTAACTGTAAAAAAAACCTGTAAAAATTGTAACTGCGTCAGCAAAAAAAAACCTTGTGCCGCGTCTGGCGCCAGGTGTATGACAGGGCCCTATGTCTTTACTCTCACTTTTGATCAATGTAATGCACTCCTGCTGAATAAAACATTTCAGAAAAATCTTACCGACCCCAAACTTTTGAATGATGGTGTATCCATACCTGACGGGGGATGATAGTTTGAAGTAATTTTCACATTTCTCCATGGAAGTGATGTGGGAGAGACTGGTCACCTCACTGCCCAGCCTGCACCTCCTCTCCAATTCAGCAGAGCTCGCCTCCCATGATTCCTCTCCTGAACCCAGGCTGGGCTCATGCAGCGTCATGTAAGTTATACTGCACGAAACAGTATAAAAACAGTGAGTTATACACTGCGGTGCATAAATATTGCTCTGTTTGAGCGAGCTGAGCAAGACAACTATTGGCTCAATTACTTAATGAGTTTAGTAGATAAATGTTTTAGTTTGACCTGGGAAACTTTCATTATTTCTGCAGTCCCACTTGATGGTGCTAGGTACACAGAAACTTAAGGTGTCATGAACTGGCTTTTTATTTTTTTTATACTGTTGTCTGAGGCCAACTAATGATGTTTGTGTGTTTTTTTAAATAATAAGTAATTACTAATAAGTATTTTCTACACTGGTTTTGAGGCTGTCTTCTTAACGTTGGGTTTTGATGGGCGTGTCGCACTGGAGACTCTGAAGTAAACAGCCATGACTAGGATTGGATAATATTTGCATATTTAATGAGCTTCAGCTCCCCTGTTAGTTCAGTTTACATGAGGGAGGGATTGTTTTAAAAGCAGCAACCGGAATGATTCTCTCGATCCCAGGGCTAGTAAACGTCTTTATCAAACAAAAACAATGATTTATTTCTCATCCACCCGCGATTGACTGGAATATTATTTCTATATTACTTGGCCCGCCCAATCGGTGGATAGAAGCGAGCGCGCGCACACACACACACACACACGCGCACGCATTTCACTATTTGAGATTCACCAGCCTGCACATAGCAAAAAAAAAAACACATAGCCACGGGACTACTATTATATATAAAAAAGACATTTTACTCACATAAGTGTGTTGCACCATTCCTGTCGGATCCAATACAGAAGGCACAGCATTGTGTTTTAATCTCAATATGTCTGCAAATCCAGCTCGACCTGAGACTTGTTTACAAACGATTCCGCAGTGAAATAAAGCGAACATGCGTACATGTCTCCCATGTGATCTAGAACTTCATAAAAAATAAATGAAGTATCACACATTCCTAATATTATCATCCAAAGGAAGCTTATGCAGCGACTGTGTTCTTTCACAGTATCTTGCTATCTTCTTCGGCATGTTTATTGCTGATGGCTAGCGATCAGAACAGCTTCATGAGTTGGTGGACGGGGCTACTGAATTTAGATGTGTGTATTATTCTGTAGAGGCATGTTTTGATGTGCGATGACGTAAGGATGAAGCATACAATCGCTTTCTGGGCCTGGTGTCTATAACAGCTTTTCTTTGACTAACAAGGAAGTTTACAGCTCTGAAACTTAAAGGATATTCTAATATTACCATGACTTCTTATATATCAAAAGCTCAAGGGAAAGTTGATTTCTCAATTCATCACCCCTTTAAACACTTCATATTTTAGTTGGGAAAATCCACTACCTCTAGGCTAACTTTCACCATCATCCAAAGTAAAACATATGGCTGATTCCCTTCTGCAGGTAGAAAGCAATCATTCATCTAAAGGCTAATAGCAGCCACACAACAGAGATTAAGACCAACGAAAGGTGTTAAAAGCCTGTTATGCTACACAGTTTTGCCGAATTCATGCTAAGACAGGATACAAGTTCTTAGGCATAACTAGAGGCCTTTGTGTTGATTATAGGCAGCAAGATAGATTATTCCAACTGAGAACACAATATAATCGCTAGCAGCATTAGCATTCAGCTCACTGCCTTACAGAGGGAATGAAAAATGTATTACCGAGGGCAGCAGATAGCAAGCCAGTCATATTAGCAATACAGTTTACTACATGTAGGCTGCTTGATCTCAGAGGGCTTTTATGATAACACAGAGCAGGGGTCTTCAACAGAGGGTTTGCAGCGGTACCACCAATTGTTTAATATCAAACTCATTTCTGAAAAACTGAATTATGTTAAACAAAATACATTTTAATTTAACTTCAACTACAGCAAGAAGATAAACATCAGCAGTGTTTCACCAAAATATAACTTGATGTATATGATTTTTAAAGAAGCTTTAAAAATAGCTTTTAAAGAAGCATGGTACTGTTGGTTATTATAGGCCAAGCTCAAAAAACAATAAGGCAGTCGATTCTCAACCTTTTTGACCTCATATATCCATGTTTTCAGGAATAGGGGGGAATAGGGGAATAACTGTTCTTCCAAAACAAAACACTACTGGGCTCCGGCTCTATGGTTGAGTTTTTCTCCATTTCTATCACCAATACAAGTTTGGATTCCTCACCACTGTCACCTTTCGGTTTTCTTATTTGGGGACACTTAACCTTCTGCAATATTACTGATTTGAATGCACTAACACTGTTGTATTGAACTGAGCTGAAAGATGGCATCATAGCTTTATAGAACTGAACTGAACTTATTCCATAATTGATTAACGTTACACAGTTATTGAACGGAACTGAATTCTGAACATTCTGAACTGACTGGAACTGAATAATGACTGTTTACTATAGTTTTTTAGAGGTGCTTTACAGCAGAATTGAATTCTGTTTGTATCATTGAACAATTATTTCCCTGTTTATCACTGTAAATCTGCTTTGAAACAATATGCAGCTGTATAAAGTGCTATATAAATAAAGATGACTTGACCATAGGAAAATAATGAATACTTTAAAATCCTGAGTATGATTCAATTTGAATTTTCATTAGCAGTTGCAAGACTTATCCTACACATCCCAACAAAATTAAATACAGGTGTGATCCTTATGCCTATGGCTCTTCAAACACTCTTTCATTCATATGACTCTTGTTACATAAAAAAAAATCACTGGCTTTAGAGTGCTGGTAGGGAAGCATGGGTGAATCAAGGACACATGCTGAGGAAAACAGGAAATGAATGGAACAATGACAACAGAACTATTGCTTCCCACATAAAAATATTCATTTGCATGCAAAAATACAAAACTTTTTAAACGATTCTTATGCAAACGACATGGCTAATAATACATAAGTGGTTAAGCAAACTGAACTGTGAACATTTTTCCAGTTTGGTATCAAATTCAATCTGTTGGAATCATTCCCACTTATTATAGAGGCTGACAACTGAGAGTGCAGATAGTGTACTGCAGGCACTGTTTGGTTTAATTAAGAAGTACAAAGAGGTCAAGACCACTTCAAGATATCAAAATGCCATACATTATGTGAGGAACTGTGTTTGCCTTCAACCTGGTAATATATGAAGTAATTGTTGGAAATGAAGGTCACAAAGCCACCTTTTCTCATTACTGAATGAGAACAAGGTCGGTAATTACATACCCCAGGTAATATTCATACAGCTGTTCTGCAGAAGCCACCTTTGACTAAAGGCAAGTCAACAGGTCTTTACAATCTGCAACTTATGAAAAAAGAGGGAGAAATTCCCTGTGTGCGATTGGTTAATGCTTTATAATAACTTACAAAATAATATGATATTCTATAATGCTTAACAATTAGTGATTAATGATGAATGAATATTGAAATAGCCAGAAATGCCAGTACAATTTGATTAGTATCGTTTGCTAGCCTATATATCATTATATACGCTCATCAACCTCTGATCGTAATGCATTATATCATTTTTGCAAATGACTAATTGAAAAAAAGTTATTATAGTGTACGAGCTCCAGAATTGTTTACTGCTGAATAGAAAAGAAACCCAGAACTAAAAAACATCACAAATGAAATACTGAGAAACCAACTAGGAAATATACATAGTCTCACCTGTCGTTTTGGGGGAATGTGAGAAGGGGTGACCGTTCTGTGTGATTGGCTTGGTTGGGTTTGCCTTTCAGAAGGTTTACCATACTGAAGCTGTGCCTGGAAATAAGAAGAGGACTTATTAAATCCGAGCATGATGTCTTTCATAAATAACATCTCAGCCACATTTAGAAATCAATTCTTGGCATTCATTTTTAATGACTCTTCTATAAAAACTGGCAGGTGAAATAAAATGGAACTAAAAGTCTTTGAGCAGATCTCAAAGTCATTCCTCCTTTTGGGTCTGTTTAGTCATCTTCACAGCCCTATCAAACCTCCTAGTCTACAAGTCAAACAAGGTGTAAGCTAAATGATCATAACATATAAGCCTATATATGTAGTATTGTAAACAAATGCACGTGCACAGATAGACCCCAAATGGTGCTCAAGGACTTTGCACCATTTCTCTCTGAATAGATAAGTCTCCTTTTTTAAGTCATTAAGTGCATTTCCCCCGTCATGTTTAGGGACATGGAAATGTGACGCCAATACACTTACAATAACAAACCAGTGTGTTAAACTCTTGTACATATTTTAAAGTCTATGCCACAAACTTTACATAGGGCCTACTTCAAATATTTTAGAAAATCTAGCATTTTCTAAGTTGATCCTGATAAGCACTTATTGTCACCAGCACAGTTGTAGACACTATGGGGTTTGTAGCTGTAGTTAAAACCAACCATGAGGGTTTTGGCGTCATAGAATCTTTGTTTTCATGTGGACCGTCAAAGATTTTTCATTTTTGGATGAATTATCCCTTTAAGATTCTGACATTAATGACCCAGTTTAAATTCAAAGCTTAATGCTAAATCACTGAATATCAAAAAAACACTGTAACCCTTTAAGCGTGTCTGAAGAAGAAGTCTGGCGTTGGGGTAAAATAGTGTGTGCAGGGTTGAAAATGCTACCAAAATTAAAGCAATGCCCCCCCCCAAAAAATCGATCTAATTATTCCCTAAATTAGATTTAGTCTTCTATGATAATATCATGTAATATATGTAGTATAAAACATACATTTAAACACAAACTGACCACCAACCGCAACTTTCAGACGCAGACGCAACTGTAACATAATAGAAAGCACAGGATTGGAAGGCAGCAAAGGATACATCTATCTATGTTTCCAACCACCTATTTTTATGCACATTTGGCATATCGCGTAAATAAATGCTGAATGGAAACACCAAGATGAGATCCAATAAGAAAACATGCGCATAAACTACAATCGAAATATTACTATATTTTTACTATATATTACTATATTTATAGTAATATGAAACGAGAGCCCTTTTTTCCCACTTGACCACATGCAACTCAAAATATCTGGGCACAGCCCTGACCAGTTACATGTCCAAAAGGTTAACAGCAATTGTATAAGTTACATCCTTCTGATCCATTATGTCCTCCTACAGTCGTCTGTAGGCAGGCTGTCTTGATGATTTAACTATGACACCTCATAACTTGTCAGGGTGGATGGGCATCAGGTGGTGTGCAGATTCATAGAGGCAACAGTGTGATATGGGCATGACAGGTTTAAGGACGACATCATCCTGCTTATCCAGGCCTTGAAGACTGAAATAATGTTCTGACCTTGGTCTACATGCTATAAAGCACAGTGGCACAATGAAATAAATCAAACGATTGCTTTGTTCCCTTTATCTGTGCCAGTGACAGGCTCATGTAATGCATGATTCCCCACAAAAGTCAGTGCCACTGTCTCACGATTTTAAAGTATTTATCTTTTAACATGTCATATATCAGATATCCACTAAATTCAACAAATAGTTGGAAGAAATGGAGAATATAATGCATAAAAAGCCTGAAATCCTGACCCAGGAAATCAGTTTTAGTGCATTGTGCCGCATATGTGTCCATAGAGTATGGTACTACATGCATAATGTAGCACACGTAATGTTTCGATAATTTGAGCTACTGATAGTATACCTTTAGTATTCCTTCCTCCTCAGACAATGATATCTTTATTAACTGTAGTCATAAAGCAATTTCACATCTCATACACTAAATAACAACAGAAAAATCAATATAAGTCTCAAGAAGAAGAGTGGAAAGAGTCTGGTTCTGAGCTATTGCTCATAGACACCAGTGTGTTGATATTTTTTGGCTGTATGAATAGAACAGATGGAAATCCAGAGAATTCTGCAGACTAATTACTGTAGACCCTTCCGTAATCTAATAATCATGAAAAATTCTCTGTTTGTCGTAATAAATGACAGTTTAAATGAGTAAAGTCCCTCTTATCTCTTCAATTGGCTATGAGTTTATGTGTGTGAGTTATGAAGAGTCCTTTGCACAGGGCCAGAAAATAGATCAGTGTTGCTCAGCACAGGCCAGACTATAGAGTCAACCCCAGTCCAATTCTAACACATCATTGGGCAAATCCCAAACCTCAGCTGCTTAGCATTACAGAGGACTCAAACAACTCATCCACCCCTACCGATGCCTCGGCTCACTGCAAACAGCTGGGATGGGGAGTGTGTGTGTGCGCGTCTGTGTGCTCCAGACAAGACATAATAGCCATGGCCTCCAGGATATATCCTGGTGTCGAGTTTGGGCAAAAGGGAGATTAGACAGGATATTTCAAGGCCTTTAATCCCTCTCTCTGCAGTTACACAACGGAGAGGAGATTTGAAATGTTAGCTCACCGAATGCAGGATTTATAAATGAAGTAAAGCCTTCTCTTATTGTGCCTGGAACTGTGTGTGAGGTCCAGATGAGAATTAAACGAAAGGGGTGGGGGGGTAAATAACCTAGTAGTGGGACACCCACCATCCTCTTAGATCTGGCCTAGAATATCAATCAGTCTAACTTAATGCTAACTGAGACATTCAATTACATTTCACATAAAGACCTTTTACAGCATTACAAAAGATTTCTATTTTAAATAAATGCTGTTCTTTTGAACTTTCCATTCATTAAAGCAGTCTGGAAGAAGAAGAAGAAAAAATTGGTTTTTGAGCATTGTAAAATGTAAACAATGTTCAATGTTCAATGGTGATTGTTTTTTGGAGCTCCAAATCGGCATATTAGAATGATTTATGAAGGATCATGTGACACAAAAGTATTAACAAGTATGAAATTTAGCTTTGCCGATGGTATAAATTCTAATACATTCTAACAATATACACTATATTGCCAAAAGTATTGGGACACCCCTCCAAATCATTGAATTCAGGTTTTTCAATCACTTGGCCACAGGCCACAGGTGTATAAAATGAAGCACTTAGCATGCAGACTGCTTCAACAAACATTTGTGAAAGAATGGGTCGATCTCAGGAGCTCAGTGAATTCAAGCGTTAGCAGGATAGGTTGCCACCTGTGGCATAAGCCCATTCATGAAATTTCCTCACTACTAAATATTCCACGATCAACTGTTAGTGGTATTATAACAAAGTAGAAGCAATTGGGAACAACAGCAAATCAGCCACGAAGTGGTAGGCCTTTATGTGGAGCGGGGTCAGCGCATGCTGAGGCGCACAGTGTGCAGAAGTCGTAAAATTTCTGCAGTCAATAGCTACAGACCTCCAAGTTTTGTGTGGCCTTCAGAGCAGCTCAAGAACTGTGTGTAAAGAGCTTTATGGAATGAATTCCTATGGCTGAGCATCTGCATCCAAGTCTTACATTGCCAAGTGCAATGCAAAGTGTTGGATGCAGTGGTGTAAAGCACGCCGCCACTGGACACTAGAGCAGTGGAGATGTTTCTCTAGTGACGAATCACGATACTTTGTCTGGCAATCTGATGGACGAGTCTGGGTTTGACTGTTTCCAGGAGAACCGTACTTGCCTGACTGCATTGTGCCAAGTGTAAAGTTTGGTGAAGGGGGGATTCAGGGGTTTGCCCCTTAGTTCTGCTGAAAAGAACCAAGACATTTTGGACAATTTCATGCTCCCAACTTAGTGAACAGTTTGTGGATGGCCCATTCCTTTTCCAACATGATTGTCCACTGCAGTGCACAAAGCAAAGTCCATAAAGACATGGATTAGCGAGTTTGGTGTGGAGGAACTTGACTGACCCTAAACCCGATAGAACACCTTTGGGATGAATTAGAGTGGAGACTGTGATACAGGACTTTTCATCCAACACCAGTGCCTTACTTTACAAATGCGCATTTAGAAGAATGGTCCAAAATTCTTATAAAAACACTCCTAAACCTTGTAGAAAGTCTTCCAAGAAGAGTTAAAGCTGTTACAGCTGCTAAGTGTGAACCAACTGCATATTTTTTTCTGTACTATTGGAAATTTGCTATAATTATATAAAAACTATAGCATATTCCCATTGAACATAAAAAGAGAGAACAAACAACTATTGAAGGTTTCTATACAATTAAATTATGGAATATTTCCCATAAGACAGAAAGAGAGAGAGAGAGAGAGAGAGAACAACCAACTATTGAAATGCATGTGATCAGCTGATTTCATTAAGAGCAGTCACAGCAGTGGTTATCAATAAAGAATTCCTGCAGGAGAGCAGTCACGAGAGAAGAAGCAAATCTGAATTCATGCCTGACTAACAATTAATCACGTGATGACTGATCTAACACTGTAGTGTCTAATCCGAAAAGTGTCACAACCAAAAGCTTAAGATTAAGACCCCCATCGTCATATTCTATAGTACACTCTCTCACACACATTTTAACCACATGACGTTACTACAGTAATGAGACTTCACACGTGAGCACCAATCCTCTTTGGAGTCGATTAGCAGCTGTTTCACACAGAAACGCTCTCACTAAAGGTTCTGGGGACCTTATAATGCTGAATGTCAGTCATAATAGTGGAAGGGAAATGTTACAATGAATTCGCAAAGCACATTCTGCATTAGGATTTTCGCTAAATTAATGATTTTCCCAGCATGAGGTTTCTCAGAAGCATATTTTGAAGGTGACATGTTATTTTTTTTATGTTAAAATGATTTATCCTCCCGCAGTTTAATGTGCAGAGACAACTATAAGCAAGTCATTGACTGATCTCCCTAAAGAGCGTAAACACTGTGGCACCATCAAAACATTGATCTGTTAGCTTGTGCTTGACTTCTGGCTCAAACAATTGAGTGTGCTTGGGGTGTGGGACTATCCGTTTGTCCAAATCATCTTTGGCATTTGGTGCGTTATAATCCTGCTGGGAAGTTTGTATTCATGAGTTTTTCCAACAGATGCATTCAAGTCACTTTGGTCTGAACAAGATGGGAACATTCCATTTCTACAAAACAATCAGCAAGATTTTTTTTAACTCTTCTGCAAAAAGGCAAATAAATAAATGTGCATAAGGTATGTGTCAGCATGAAGGTGCTGAAAATGTAATTGTAATACTTTATTTTAATTCTACAATACCATTGTATTTTGTACATGCAGCTGCCAGATTTATTGTAAATGAAACAATTATTAAAAAAATATATTTTAAAGGCCCCGTTCTTCGTGTGTTTTCGAAGCTTTGATTATGTTTACAGTGTGCAATATAACACGAGTTCATGTTTCGCGTGTAAAAAAACAGTATTTTTCACACAATCTGTACACCGCTGTTTCCTCTTTCCTAAAAACGGCCTGATGATTTCCTTGTGCTATGAAGTCCCTCCTTCAGAAATACGTAACGAGTTCTGATTGGGCCAGCACTTCCCGTGTTGTAATTGGACAGCAGTTTAGCGCACTTTGCCCGGAAAGGTCCCGCCTCTTACCATAACGGGGAGATGCAAGCGCTGAATGCGCGCTCTTCTCCACATGGGAGAGCAACGAGACCACGCCCCCTATTTTGTGTGTTCTTGTGGGCGGAGGGTTAGCCAACAAACGGTTCTAGTGACGTCATTCCTGAAGGAAGTGCAGGGGTGTAGTCCAAACCGGCCGTTCGCTGTAGGCTTTGAAAGGAAGCTTCTGTTCAATAAAATATCTCGCTTGGCATTGAACTTTGAGCTTTATAATTTTATAGGTATTATTTATGCTCTAACAGCAACATTATACACTAACTAAAGTTTGAAAGATGGAATCGCGAAGAACGGGACATTTAAATGAGTGTACCACCAGTACAGACGAAGGATCTATTACATCCACCAGATTTTCTCACTGACACACCCCTAACTTGGAAACTCTGGGCTTTAAGAAAAAATGGTGGGTTGTGTAAACATGATGGTTATTTTAGTTCTAGACAAAATCTCTCGCACAAGAAGAGATTTAGTATTCTTCAAAATGAATTAAAACAGTCAAATGCAAACTGGGAATATTATGAACATCTGCAAGTTACATAAATATGTAATACACAAAAATATGCTTTATGCATTTAATTTCACTTTAGCCAGTGTATTTGCTGATCCAATTCAACTATACCAATAAGCAAATTGTGTTTTATTTTGTTTTTGTTTATATTGCTTATGTGAAGAATGCTGAGCTTTCTTCTCCTGTGTCCTATTCTTTTGTAATCCATAATGGAAGCACAGCTGAAAGGTTTGCTTGAGCTGCGTCCTCTACTGTACATGAGTGAATTTGCATTTTCTTCAGCCTGAGGCTCATTCACTTTTCTTTTGGTTTGAAAGGGGCTTTATATTTATCAAAATAGAACTTTTCCTTGTTTTTATTATTATTAAAAAACACAAAACATAACACATTACTTTCCATAACTAAACTCAATTAGTTACTTTTTAAAACATAATATTGTAAAGCATTAGGCCTACTTTTAAAAGTAACTTTCTTCAGTTCACACAATAAAGGACATTTCTGTTAGAATTTGAATGTTCTCATTTGAAAAAAAATATTTCTTTTTTTCAGATGATGAAAGGGTCAATGTGATTTTTTTAATACCCCAATGACTTTGAAAAATTATTTTGTGTTCCCTAGAGAAGTAAGTAAGTATTTTTGTTTGGAACAGTTAGAATCAGTAAAAGATGATGATGATGATGATGATGATGTATGGATTTTAATTTAGGGGTGAACTATCCCTTTAACAGAATTCAGATTAAGTATTACATAGTTAAAACCCCAAAAACTACTGTCTTACCTATCCTCTTGATGGACGTCGGTGTAGATTATGCAGTGTCCCGAGGGCATGGCTGCAGCCTGCAGCAATTTCTGTGTCTCTCTTTTTCCAGAGAATCCCTCCAGCAGACGAAGCTCATCAAAGTTCCCAGCCACAGTGTCAGACTTTCTGCTGCCTACCCTGCTGGAGTGGCCCTGGCCTCCGGTTTGAGACATCTCCACCTCAATATTACTCTTATTCTCCAGGTACATCTTCACTTCGGCACACTGGACTGGGGGAAAAAGGGAACATTGAGGTCAAATGATTTCTTAATGCAGCATAAGTGTTATTTTTATGGTAACTAGCAGTTGAGACAGGTCTTTTGACACTTACATTTCCAGATTAAAATTTAGGGCCACATAGAATAATGTTGTATAGCAAAAAAAAAGAAAAAAAAATTGATGCAGAACTGAATTACATATGGTTTCATTCCATAAGGATGCACCTGCCCCCTCTAGTGCTTCATATACATATAGCAAATAGACTCAAATACAATTCACACATTTTCAAGACTCATTGTAATTAACTAGACACATTAGATATATGGAATAATATGTATTTATCCACAGAAGTGTGAGCTATACATGTCAATTTATCTGTTTAATAAAATACCTTACCCATTTGTTGAGTAAAAAAAACAAAAAAACATAACCATACACGCAACCAAGTAGCCAACTTTTCTCTATTTACAGATATGACGAGACAGACGGGCGAGTATCATATGTATAATTTCCTGCAAAATCCATCCCGCTTTTGCTGCATTTGCAAACTTCCCTTAGCACTTACTCTTGGAGGAATCCCGGGTGCCATTTTGAAGTGCTCTCAACTTCTTCAAGGTTATTTGGACAGACCTTCTGACAGGAAGGATCTCTCAGTATATCCGTCCAAAAGCTAAAGTAACTGACTTGTTGCCCTGCTGCCTTATCAGGCAGTGCCTTTGGCGGCAAAGTTTGCACAAGGCGGCACCTCACAAAAGTAATTTCAGACCGACTTAAACATTCAGAGGCAGCATAACGGTTTAATGATCTACAGCAAAATAGAGCGAGCTTTGATGAAAACTAAGCAAATATTTAATTACTACAATAGTAATTTCTCGCTAGAAGTTACTTTAGAAGTGGAAAACATTACACAAACCAAACACAGCCACTTTCAGAACGCATTATTTTTAGATCAACTGTCACAGAATAGAAAGCACAGGATTGAGGTATATCAAAGGATACATCTATGCTGCCTTCAAAAATCGATCAAATGATGGTATCTCAGGAGACAGGAAGTGAAGGCAATGTGCCTTGAAGATGTCAAGTCTATCTTGAAATGCAGCATTTTCAAGCTTTCTTGGAAAGATGCTTGGAAAATGCTTCCTTCGGAGGACACATTTAAAGGCATGAAGGCATCAAGCCACGTCCGAATCTAATGTTTGCTTCACTTCCTGTCTACTGAGATACCTTCATCTGATCAAGTTTTGAAGGCATCATACACATATCCTTCGCTGCCTTTGATATCTCACAATCCTGTGCTTTCCATTCAACTGACAATTTAGCTGAGGGGAAACAATGGCGTCTGAAAGTTGTTTGCTGGTCAGTTTGTGTAAATGTAGGCTATTTTTTTTTTCTTTCATTCAATATTTTTCACTTCTGATGTAATTTATAGCGAGAAATTACTAATGTAGTAAATATGTGTTTATGCTATCTATCTATATGCTATCTGCCTCACCAAAAAAAAAAATGGCCTCAATGTCAATGCAACACGATTGTGACATCACAGCAGATTGCGCTCAATATACCCAAGGGGGTAATCTAGCACTCGGAAAGCGTTCCACCCATAGGGGCGACCATTGCTAACCAAGCCATCACCTGCTGTTAGCATCCCATTGACTCCCATTCATTTTTGAGTCACTTTGACAGTGAATAACTTTACATCTGAGGCGTTTAAAGACTCCATTTGTCCATTGTTTATTTCTAAAGAAACACGACAATGCATAAAAGGCTCCGTTACCTTGTATCTTACACGATCGCCCCGCAGAAGCTGTTTTTGTAAAAATAGGCTAACGATTGCGTCATAACCAATGCGACTGTCGCACAGTTAAGAAATTACCGTATAGACCTGAGGAGACGCTCGCAGGCAATCTTTTACTGTCTATGAGACAGTCGGGGGGACGTGGAGACATAAAGTCTGATAAAGTCAGGGGAGAAGAATGGGGAGAAGCCCATAGTGAGCCAAAAGCAACGGGAGAAAATATTAAAACAACGTGATTCAGATTTTGTCAAGCTCAGTCTGAGCCTGCGCAGTTCGCTCAGCCATCAGGAAGTGAGTGCTCCTTTACTGACATCACTTTCCGCCATTGAAGTCAATGGGATAGCTCTGTCCATTTCTTTTACTGTCTATGAATTTACCCCCACAAAAGTCTAGGTGGAATCCAAAATCGCCTCTAAACCCTATTCCCTACTTCTTTGAATGTGTACAGTGCATCGGCTGCACACTTGTTAGTGGTCCAATGTGGAATTGAATGATTGCACTTAATAAAGTGATATAAAGATTTCGGACACCACTACAAATAGCTTTCCCTTTAAATAATGCCCTATTTAAGGGTAGCCTTTAGGGGGGTGATTTCGGAGTAATTTTCACATTTAACCACTAAGCAAGCTACCTTTTTTGAAAACAGTTATAGTTCTGTGTAATTTTTTATATGTTCTGCAACATAACAAGCATATATAGACCTAAAGAATTGTGCATATTTAAGGAATAAGGAAACATTTAATTTAAGAAAAAAAAATGCAGATTCCAAGTGATCAAGGGCTTTGTGCATTCCATTTAAACATCCTATGTACGGGGGTAAAAATCAACCCACGGAAGAAAAAAAAAATCCCATGGGAAGTAGACTTGGCAACAAGGTTAGAGAGCCTCCCTCTGTCTTGAGCCTCGCTAACGCTGCGTTTAAGTTAATTTTTTTATGTCCTTTCCTCGCTAACATCCCTCCGTCTTATTCACGCGGGCTGCATGTCATCATTTCTTACGTTGCACGAGTGCCCACTACTGGTGGAACCCTTGCAATGTGTTTAACACTGTAAGGCCACTTGGAATCCACAATGGAGCTGATTATTATTTACATTTTATCATTTACACTTTTTTTTCTCCTCTTGAGTTTTACGCATCATGCTATCTGCCTGTAGGCCTATATATTTGGGCTATAAAAAGCTATATTCATATATTCATAATTCATATTTTATTATTTTCCATTAAATATTAAAGCTGTAGCTTTTTGCACTCTAGCAGTTAATAAACAGAACTGCAAGCATCTTGCGGAAGAACATTACAGCCGGAGCTACTTCTCACTGTTTATGTCTATGGCGAGTCAGTCACGCAGTGACTCCTATCAGACCAGTCTGAAATAGTCCCAATATAAACACTTGTTATAAGTATACATAATGATTCAGGGTAAGACAAAAACACGGTTTGAAAAATGGCTTCATGTTCTCATTCTATTTTTTTTTTGTAAATCTTGAAAAACAGTAGCTTTAAAAAACAAACCAAAATGATAATACACTAGATGAAGTTAAACGCACTTTCAAACGGAGGTTCCCCAAGGGAAACTGCTTACGGAAAGTGCTTGCAAGTGTATGTCTAAAAGTGGCCCTACTTCCTGGTGGAAATCTTGAAATGGTAAAAAGAAACACCCTAAGCATCTAAAATTCTAAAATATGAACACTTACAATAGGCTTATGAATTATGAATCAGGGTAATACAAAAACACATTTTGGAAGAAGGATTGATGATTTAGGGTTTAAGGGTCTCATGACCGTACTCCCTCCGAGTCATTCACACAAAGACCTGTCATACACACCTAGCTACACCTTTAATATGTACACCTTTAATAACTTGGATATGAGCTGAAACACAATGGACGTATACTGACAGCATCTATGCACAGCTTTAGAAAATGTCAAAAATCTTTTCAAATCCTTTATACCTTAAATAGATTGATATTGTCGCAATGTACTGTTGTATAGATATTTTTAAGCCTTTAAACTAAACCCACCCTTGTACTCCATTGTTGGTATTAAGTAAAACTAAACACTTATAAAAATATAAATAACATAAATATTCTGAAAAACTTTTAAAAATGTAAATATTAGCATTTTTGAAATAACTGAAATAAATAAATCAAAGCTAAATAAATATTTTTAAGGAAGACAAAAGTCACATAAAAGTACTAAAACCTGAACTAAAATGGAAATTATAATAAGGCATATTTCATATTCATAAAATTTGTTGATTTAATAACACTAAAATAACACTGCCCTACTCTAAATTTAACGACTTCTCTCCCATATAAAATAGAGAGGTCTAGACACACACTATTGTACTGATCAGTGGTCACATTAATATAGTTCATTAATACAACTATTATCTAGATATTTTACACCATATGAAGTCAAATTAGTTAAAGTTCACAAATGTGATGAAATTAAACATACTGTATTGCATTAATCTCAGTCAATCTAAATACAATACAATTCAACTTAATTCCATGAATTAAATTTTCCACAAGCCGATTCAATAATGAAATCACTACTCATAAGAATGAGCAATAGTAATTGTTTTAGCAAGCCTCACTCCTTAGATTGACTTTATTAAACAGCTCCCCCAAGTGGAACTTGGGAGAAAAGTCAGGACACAACATCAAATAAAAACCTCTTTTTTACTAACAGATTGCCTGCCTTGAATAAGGTCTCCATAAGAGCAGATCAAGCTTAGTGACATTTTTAAAAAATATTATTGAGTATGACATCACTTCACACATTACACACGCCTATGAGATTAGAGCTATTTCTGTCTATGACCAATCGTTTTGATGTGTTTAAAAGTGAAAGAAAAAAAGAGAGCTATTATGTCCTTGAGCACTAACTAATATAGTCTTTAGCAACCATAGGGAGTGAGAAAAAAAAGACCACCAAAAAAGTGCCACGACTAATCAATGAGACGGCAAAACAATAATGTTTAAGGAATAATTAGTTATGGGGCCGATAAACCCCTCTTCTGGAGTGTCCAAGGTAATTGGATTGACTAGAGGTCACCCTTTTCTCAAAGATCTGTGTGCTACAGTTCAGACACAGAGGAGAGTCATTGTGTGTTGAAAGCTCAAGGTCTGCTTTAATGGACACTTGGGTATATCAGTAACCTGTGACCAATGACCAGTGACCGGTGCTTGTTTGGTTTCTCACTGTTGCTGAACCAAACAAGGTCTTTATTGTGCCAGTCATTACAAAAGTGTGTTAACAGCCTGCAGAAACATGCAATCCTTCAGTAGACTGTTATTTCTCTTTCTACCCCAATTAAAATCAGGCTTTAGTTTGCAAGTCTCAGGGTGGGCCGGACAGTAAGATGGTTGGGGGATTCAAAAGCAGATGTAGTTGCAGATGACATTGACATTACTAGAAAGTCATTCTGCAAACACCAAACTTTAATATTGAATTATTTATTAACTTATTTAAATCAGTGGTTTAGAATTGTATTTTACGCCATTTTAATTAACAATAATGAGATGTTTACTAATTAAAACATAAAATGGATTTGCAGCTTATATCATTTTTTTCCTCTAAAATAGATAAAATAATAGATAGAACTATAGAATGATAGACAGACAGATCGACCTAATGAACAGTCGCTAAAAAGAATGAATGAACGATAGAAAGAATGAACAATCGATAGAACGAATGATCGATAGAAAGAAAAAACAAATGAACAATATAAAGAATGAATGATCGCTAGAAAGAGAAAAAACAAACAAACAATATAAAGAATGAATGATCGATAGAAAGAAGGACTGATCCACTGAACGAATGATCGATAGAACAAACGATTTATAGAAAGAACAATCAATAGAAATAAATAAATAAACAAACGTTAAAAAGAACGAATGAAATAACAAATTAACGATTGATTGAACAAATGAGCGATAGAAAGAAAGAAAGGTAACACTCTACAATACGGGTGCATTAATATGCATTATTTCATGCTTAGTTAATGCACAGATAATCATGAGTTAATGTATTACTAATCGTGAACTAACCCATTTATTAATGATTATTACATCAGCAACTAATAAAGATTCTACATGATTAATAGATTAAGTAATCATTAAATTGTTATTAGTTAAATATGTAATTTTTGTATTAATTCCTTAATAAAATATTATATTAACTAACAATGTAAATTAATGTGTTAACTACCACAAGGGGTCAAAGCCATGCATTTCAACTTCCAATTGTCTGCTTTAATTAATCATCAGCTAATGATTTATAAAGGTGTCATGTCGTCATGACTTTACTTGTTGGGGCATATGACTATTTTGATGCAATTTAGTGCACTCGTATTGTAAAGTGTTACCGAAAGGAACAAACGATTGATAGAAAGAAATAAAGAACGAACGAACAATTGATAGATAAAGAATGAATGACAGAATGACAGAATGACAGAAAGAAAGAAAGAAAGAAAGAAAGAAAGAAAGAAAGAAAGAAAGAAAGAAAGAAAGAAAGAAAGAAAGAAAGAAAGAAAGAAAGAAAGAAAGAAAGAAAGAAAGAAAGAAAGAAAGAAAGAAAGAAAGAAAGAAAGAAAGAACAAAAATATGCTCAGTCAAGTTCCTCCACACCGCTATCCCCTCTCCAGCAAACTTTACACGTGGTACAATGCAGTCAGCAAGTACTGTTCTCCTGGCAACCGCCAAACCCAGACTCGTCCATCGGATTGCCAGACAGAGAAGCGTGATTGGTAAATTCAGAGAACACGTTTTCACTGCTCTAGTGTCCAGTGGTGGCGTGCTTTACACCACTGCATCTGACACTTTGCATTGCACTTGGTGGTGTAAGGCTTGGATGCTTCTGCTTGGCCATGGAAACCTTCTAGAAGCTGTCTATGTACTGTTCTCGAGCTAATCTGAAGGCCACATGAAGTTTGGAGGTCTATAGCTACTGAGTCTGCAGAAAGTTGGTGACTTCTGATCACTGTGTGCCTCAGCATGCGCTGACCCCACTCATGATTTTACGTGGCCTACCACTTAGTGGCTGAGTTGCTGTTGTTCCAATTGCATCCACTTTGTTACAATACCAATAACAGTTGACCAGTGAGGAAATTTAACGAATGGACTTAATGCACAGGTGGCAACCTTTCACAGTACCATGCCCTGAATTCAATGAGCTCCTGAGAGCGACCCATTCTTTCACATATATCTGCATGCCTAGGTGCTTGATTTTACATGCGATCATGGAAGTGATTGAAACACCTGAATTCAATAATTTGGAGGGGTCTCCCAATACTTTTGGCGATGGATGGATGGATGGATGGATGGATGGATGGATGGATGGATGGATGGATGGGTGGGTGGATGGATGGATGGATGGATGGATGGATGGATAGAATTGTTCTATATTTTATCTGAGAGCAAAGCCTTGAGGTTTTTCCTTTGAATCAGAGCAATATTAATCTGCTTAAAAGCCTTAACACACACAAAGCTCTCACACACTCTCTCCAGACATTACTGCACATTGCTCCCTCCCTCCTCTCTCTCTCTCTCTCTCTCTCTCTCTCTCTCAGTGTGGGAAGAAATATTATAATCAATTGAAAAATGCATTCAGTGATAATACTGTGTGAAAAGGAGAACATTTTAAATCAAATAAAAAAAATGTTTGTGTGTGTGTGGATATAAAAAATAAACTGCAGCCCACACTTACATAAAACAAAAATATTGAAATGACATGGTCTGGAATTATATTCAAATTCAACATTTAAATTACATCCAAAATCAAAGTTTAAATACACAGTGTATACTAATTATAAATTAATTCAATTCATTGTTGTAATTTTGTAACCAAGAAATAAATTAATGTATTTAAATAAAAAATGAAAATATGGACATATTTTACCCATTGTGTATAATTGTAACAATTCTTTGTTTTGCAACAAAAACTCCTTACCTGTCAATGCAGAGAATTAAATGGTGAAGTGGACAATACGATGATGATGATGATGATGATGATGATGATGATGATGATATTATAACATTAAAACAAATATCAAAAATCTTGTAGGTCCAAACAGGTCTGACTAGCTCATGAGTTCCAGACACAGGCTGCAGGTTTTCATGAGCTCAGGAGGAGGAGGAGGAGGAGGAGGAAGATGCTCACTCTTTAAATGGAAGTTGTAGACTTCTTCGAGGAGATGGAGGGAGTGACCCACAGCGAATCTGCACACAGACAGGCGAGAGTGAAAGAGTGAATACACAGCCCTCCCTCTTTCCTGTTCTCCCCTCAGATACTTTGTGAAAGTGGACTCATTAACTCTGGTAGCGTTTAAGGCATGCCCAACTTTCCCTCACCCACCCCTTCAAACCAAAACAATGCACACAATGATTGTTTCAAATTAACAGTTTCTTGTGCACACACTCATATTACTCACTAGCAACTTACTATGCATGACGTTATTGCTTAAAGCTTCAACTTACGAGAGCTGAAGGAATCTCACTGCCCTACTTTACATCCGTCTTACTGCCCAAGACTTTCTTTTATAAGGTGTGCTCTAATCCATCTCCTTTTCTGAATAACAAATAATCAACTGGTGTCAGCACGGACGAGGAGACATACCATGCAGATCAATGGCAGGGGTCACAGAGATGGCCAAAAATGTCAGAGGTTATTTAACCAAGTAAAAAATAAAAGAGGTCATATGACATAATTTTTATGCATCAAAGTAAGCGTTAAAGCACAAAAGATATACACACACACACACACACACACACACACACACACACACACACATATTATATTTATATATTATGTTTTGAAATAGCCAGAAGGAAAGCAGACGAGAGCTGAGTGATCATGGAGGTGATGTGGTGTATCACACGGGTCGGAAAGAGTGCCGTTGATCGCTGTGGGAAAGAGGAAAGAGTGAGAGAGACTTTCATGTGACTTCTAGTAGATTCTGGATTTTGGCCCAGTGCACACAGTCTGAGGTCTTTACTCATCCACACTTTTGTCTGAGGGTTATGGCCAATATAATAACATAATTATTATCCACATTTGTACATTAAACGTACATTAATTAAAGGGATGGTTCACCCAAAAATGAAAATTTGATGTTTATCTGCTTACCCCCAGGGCATCTAAGATGTAGGTGTGTTTGTTTCTTTAGTAGAACACGAATGAAGATTTTGAACTCCAACCGTTGCTTGTATAATGCCTGTAGACCTGCATTATACAAGCAATGGTTGGAGTTCAAAATCTTCATTCGTGTTCTACTAAAGAAACAAACACACCTACATCTTAGATGCCCTGGGGGTAAGCAGATAAACGTCAAATTAATTTTTTTGGATGAACTATCCCTTTTATAGTCCAAAAAATCTATGACATTGGAAAAAATTACACAAGTAAAATCTATACAAAACAATGGTTTTCGCCTTTATGCAGCTGCTTGATTGGTTAGCTGATTGCTGTCGACTCGTGATACTGGCGAACTCGTGATACTGGCCAACAGCACTAAGCACGCACTTTTGCTGGTACACTTGATTATTATTATCATCATAAAGTTTTCATTAACTTCACTAGGCTGTACAAAAAGGGAATTGTAACTGGCTATGGGATGAGCTGTCAATCTAGAACTATTGGACCAATGGTGAAGCTAAGACCCGCCCCTGATTTACATGAAACTCGAACTGCAACATTTGGAAATTCAAAGCGCAGAATGCAGATACAAGAGTAAAGGAGAAAAGAACACAGGCATACAATTTTTTTTTTAAAGATCAGAAAAGACAACTTAATTCATGATTCAGTTCAGCAATATTTGTTTGACTCATGTTTATTATTTTTATTTCTGTGACCGCATTGTTTGTGAATCTGGTTAACTTTGCATTGATTTTTCAGTTTTGCACGTTATATTATCGCATGTGTTTTTAAAATTTTGATTCAAGCTGATAATTTTTTATGCGTGACCGCAATACATTTGACGGGACTGATTCCATACATCTCTGTGGTTATGCCAAATTTTTTACCGATCATTTGTTGCAAGGGGTGAGACAAAAACCCGGTGTGGCTCATAAGCCACGGGTTCCTGACCACTGTCCTAAGCAATCACAGCAAAAATAATGAAAGAATAATCAAAGAAAAAAAAGTTCTTATTGAAACCATGTTCCTGTTAAACATGAATATGAAATATAGATATGTCTGAGTCACTAATGAAACAAGAAAATCTGTGATATTAACATAATCAAGTTTTAAACAAACTTGTAGAGATCATGCTGAAGTGCTGCTGTCATTAAGGTAAAAGGGAGACTTTTTCCTCGTTTTAACATGCACTGATGATGGCATGATACTGAAGAGGGAACTGATTTGAGAGTAATCAAGAAACTACTGCTTCAATCAGGTGGCGGTTTTGATTAAATGTATATTTCCTAAGCACTTCTTGCACAGTTTACAAAGAATAAACCCTGGATGTAATGTAGCATTATGTCAGCGTGATTCTGTGCATGGGAGTCCATTTATACTGGTGAACATCAGTATATATATATATATATATATATATATATATATATATATATATATATATATATATATATATATATATATATATATAAAAGCCTATATATATATATATATATATATATATATATATATGCATAATATGTGGCCTCCAATGAAAAAACCTCCAATGAACCCAGCCATCAAAGGATCCCAGCCGTCTGAGCTCCCCTAATTACAAAATTCCTCCAAAAGTCAGTTCTGAAAAAACTGCCCACACACATGCCCTCCTACAAAGGTGGGTGCTTATGCAACCCAACTGAATGAATTCAGCTCTTCTTACATAACATTTCATTTACTGAATCGACAGGAAGAGCAAGAAGTAATACCATGGTCAGTAAACCATTTACCAGTGGTTTTGGCACTGTGAGCAGGTGCCAGGTATTGCTGAAAAACGAAATCTTCATCTCCATAAAGCTTTTCAGCAGATTGAAGCATTAAGTGCTCCAAAATCTCCTGATAGCTAGCTGCATTGACCCTGCCCTTGATAAAGCACAGTGGACCAACACCAGCAGCTGACATGGCACCCCAGACCATCACTGACTGTGGGTGCTTGACACTGGACTTCAGGCATTTTGGCATTTCCTTCTCCCCAGTCTTCCTCCAGACTCTGGCACCTTGATTTCCTAATGACATGCAAAATTTGCTCACATCCGAAAAAAGTACTTTAGACCACTGAGCAACAGTCCAGTGCTGCTTCTCTGTAGCCCAAAGTGTCTTGACCTGGGGAACGCGGCACCTGTAGCCCATTTCCTGCACACGCCTGTGCACGGTGGCTCTGGATGTGTCTACTCCAGACTCAGTCCACTGCTTCCGCAGGTCCCCCAAGGTCTGGAATCGGTCCTTCTCCACAATCTTCCTCTGGGTCCGGTCACCTCTTCTCATTGTGCAGTGTTTTTTTGCCACACTTTTTCCTTCCCACAGACTTCCCACTGAGGTGCCTTGATACAATTTCTTTCTGTGTCTTACCTCTCGCTTGAGGGTGTCAATGATGGCCTTCTGGACAGCAGTCAGGTCGGCAGTCTTACCCATGATTGCGGTTTTGAGTAATGAACCAGGCTGGGAGATTTTAAAAGCCTCAGGAATCTTTTGCAGGTGTTTAGAGTTAATTAGTTGATTCAGATGATTAGGTTAATAGTTCGTTTAGAGAACCTTTTCATGATATGCTAATTTTTTTATATACATACATATACACGCACTACATACTGTGTCAGTGCGTGTGTGTATGTGTATATGCACATACATACATATACATATATATGTGTATGTGTGTATATGTATGTATGTATGTATGTATGTATGTATGTATGTATGTATATGTATATATATATATATATATATATACACATACATACATATACACACATGCACATACATACACGCACTGACACAGTATGTAGTGCGTGTATATGTGTGTATGTGCATATACACATACACACACGCACTGACACAGTGGTCAAAATTGTTGGTACCCCTGGTAAATAAGATCAAATATGGCTGTAAAAATGTATTTGCATTGTTGATCCTTTTTATCTTTTATTTAAAAAAAATTAAAAACAAAACAAAAATCCAACCTTTCATTGAAGTAAATGAAAAAGTTCTCCAAAACACGCTGGCCACAATTGTTGGAACCCCTAGAATGTTTTATGAGTAAAATATCTCTGAAGTATAATTACATTAATATTTACATTTTTTAGCACACCAGGGTGACAAGGAACATGAAATTGCCCAGCTATGATGTCTCGTTTCACAGGAGTATAAATATAAGGAGGCACAAAAGCCAAATTCCCTTAATCATTTATCACAATGAGTAAAACCGCAGAATATACTTCTGATGTGCAACAAAAGATTGTTGAGTTTCACAAAATAGAAAGTGGCTGTATAGCTAAAGCATTGAAAATCCCCATTTCCACCATAAGGGCAATAATTTAAAAGCTCCAATCAACTAAATATGTTACGAATCTGCCTGGAAGAGGACGTCTGTGTATATTGTCCTAATGCACGGCAAGGAGGAACGTTTGAGTGCACAAAGACTCTCCAAGGATCACAGATGGAGAATAGCAGAGATTAGTTGAGTCTTGGGGTCAGAAAGCCTAATCTAAAATCTAACAACCCCTACATCACCACATGTTGTTTGGGAGGGTTTCAAGAGAAAGAAACTCCAGCATATTCAGCTGTCAGACACGACTGGGAATATAAAAGTGACCGATATGGTTCTGTGGTCAGATGAAACAATAAAAAGATCTTTTTGGCAGCAAATTTACCAAATGTGTTTGGTGCAAATAAGGAAATAAAATACCACTGGATCTTTAATGTTGAGGGCCTATTCTTTTTGCTAGAGGTCCTGGACATCTTGTTCAGAGACATGATATCATGGATTCTAGCAAATACCAAAAGTTAAAAAAAAATAAAAAAAAATAAAAACACCTGATGGATTCTGCTAGAAATCTTATAATGGGCTGTGGTTGGATCTTCCATCAGGACAACCATCCAAAACAAACATCAAATTCAACACAAATGTTTCACTGAACACAAAATGAAGCTCCATTCCCAGTTCCCTGATCTGAACCCTATAGAGAACAAGTGGAGTGAACTGAAGAGAAGAAGCACCTACATGGATCTGTTGATCTGAAGGATCTGGAGAGATTCAATATGGAGGAATGGTCTCTAATCTCGTCAGGTGTTCTCTAAACTCATCAGGTATTATAGAAGAAGACTAAGAGCTGTTATCTTGGGAAAAGGAGGTTGCAAAAAGAATTTAATAAAAGGTTGCCAACGATTGTGGCCAGCATGTTTTGGAGAAAAGCATTTTTCATAATGTGATTGACCCCCCCCCCCCCCCCCCCCCATTTTCAATTCTTTTAATTCAATGAAAGGTTAGATTTTTTTTTTTTTTAATAAAAGGTCAAAAAGATAAACAATGCAGATTTTTTTACAGCCATATTTGATCATATTTACCAGGGGTACCAACAATTTTGACCAGCGTGTGTGTGTGTGTGTGTGTGTGTGTGTGCGTATTCAGAATGGTTGGGACACTTTTTCCAAGTCATCTCAATGGCAAAACGTGCATGTTTTGTGCATATACATACACACACACACACACGTCTAGTGTGATGTTTTTGACGTAATTGCGCCATCACTGGCGAGCATAGAGCAGTGCAAGATGTGCAATTAAGGTTAAAAAGTATGTTCTTTTTTTTAATGACTGATCGTTTCACTAGATAAAACTCCTTTCCTCGTCTCGGATCACACAGAGCTTCTGAAGTCATTTAAAACTAAACTGATTCGGACCTTCAACATTTTAGTTGCAATGGAACTCAATAGTGAGGAGAAAAATCAAGGAATGTTTTTCTCAAAAACGTGTTTTCCTTTCGACTGAAGAAAGAAAACAATGATCATCTTGGATGATGGAGGTAATCAGGATATTTAATCAGGATGGAGGTAATCAGATGGGGTTAATCAGGATATTTTAATTTGAACTGAACTAAAGGTGCTGTATGTAAGAATGACCGCTAGTGGTTGAAATGGGTACTGCACTCTAAATATAAAATATAGTTTTCCCCGCCCCCCTCCTCCTCAGACTTGACCCTCATGCCAGTTTAAGGACACCCAACAGGAACAAGAGCAGTTGACAATGGAAAGCGAGGAGACTTGCGCGAGTTCATGAGTTGGTTTATCCGTATTTTAATGTGCTTCCGTTTACAGAGATTTTTAGATGGATGCTGAGGCTTTTTAGGTTAGGTAGAATCTGTGATCTCTGACCCAGTTTGTTTGCCGGCTTCCATTGCAGCAAAACCCCGTTTTCCGGCAACTGGCAACCCCGGTGTCTAAACACTATTGGGTAAACTGAAAACATGCATTTTCATACAGACCAAAAGAAAAACAGATATTCTGACACGGAACACAGTTCTTAGAAAAACAGCCAGTTATTTTACTTTGAAATGAGTGTGTAAACTCAGCATGTTTCCTAAATATCTGCAAACATACAATATTTTTTATGCTTTAGTACAGTCAAAAACTTACATATAGCACCTTTAAGACTTTAAGACCTGTGGAAACCCTGTTCAGGCCATTTGAACGATTTGTGAGAAAATGTACAGTAAAGTCTGACCTTGCTGCTGCATTCTAAATGAAGTACAGTTTTACATCCCTGGTTCATTTCTTCTGCCTGCCTGGAGCCAACCCAGCGTAAGTAGAGCACCTGACCTACTCCAGCATAATGCGCTCTGTGATTTCTGCTTATGAAAGAAAGAAAAAAAGCATTAAGACGGTGAAGAATGCTCCTGATTTCACAGCCAAATTAAGCCATCATAAAACACTTCCCCCCTCTTTCCTCTCTGTCATGCACCCCTAATATCCTTTCATCTCCTTAGACTTTGACGCAGAAGATAGAGGAGGCGGGTTTACGATGTAACCTTTGACCTCTGAGCTTACTGCTGTCATCCATTAACAACAAAGTCTGTGAACCAAGAGTAACATACGCCGAGCTAGATGGATCAGCCGACTCACGGGTAAACATCACTTGACTTTCCTCTGGCTGCATGTGGGTGGAAGGGCTCACTCTGCACAAAATAAGCCAGTATGAGTTGTGCAGGTCATTATGGGGATTTTGTTAAACAGTTTATGTCAGTGTTTCAGAGGAATGCGTCTTAAAAGGTCTGAATCCCAGACAAGACCAAAACCAAAGTAGACGGAATCTAAAGCGTGTTAACTTGAAACATGGCAAACTGCTTGCATATTATGGGATTTCAAATATTAGATAAATAATACCGGTAATCCATTTTCAGAATGCGGATGATTTTATTATCATTTATTATTATCCAGTCTCAAAACTGGATAAAAAGTATGACGCAGGGCTTACATTTTCAAATTCGGTAACACTTTAAAATAAGGTTTAATTTGTTTACAAATAAGCATTAACTAACACAAACTTACCATGAGCAATACATTTGTTACTGTATTTGTTAATGTTAGTTAATAAAAATACAGCAGTTCATTATTCATGTTAGTTTAAAGTGCACTAGTTAAAATATAACTTTTGATTTGATTAATGTAGTAATTAACATTAACAAATAATAAATGCTGTAGAAGAGCAGTTCATTATTAATTCATGTTAGCTAATGAAATTTTATTGTAAATTGTTACCTCAAATTTAAACAAAAATTCGCTGGTGGGGTTCAATGTCCCAAAAATATTAAACCATTGATTTATAATATTGCCATTGAGGTCATAGAGCATAACAAAAACAAATACAAGCTGTTGATGTTGGTGAAAATGTAAAAAATAACACACCAAATGCTAGTGTACAAAAGTATAATTAAGTAATTAAGGGAAGAAAAAAAAACATGCACATTTCAATCTCTAGGCTAGTTTTTTCCTCGCTCTCTCTTTAAAATCTGTATAACATTTCTCCCCAATTCAAATGTGCAAATACATGGAAATGCACAATCATTTAAATTCAAAATCAAAACAAAAACACAAAAGGTTCTGAATAGACTCGATCGTTTATATGATGAATGAAAGTTTTTGGGTGAACTGTCCCTTTAAGCGTAATTTAATGCCATGAGATTTAATTTAAAACTTTCTGCTCTAATTTAAAGACATTAAAGTCCCAGTGAACCGGATGTTGCAACTGATTTGATTTCAGTGCTGTGACGTATTTCCAAGTAAAATAGAACAGATTGTCAGGGTTTTACTTCAGCGCTCCTCCTCTCCATCTCTGGCTCATAGGAGACTAACGTTTGGAGAGGAGTGGTTAAGCATATCAAACTCAAGCTTTTAAACTCACATCATCTGAGAAGGAACGCCATTTCAGACCGGAAGTTACTTTTCAGATTTTGATTAAAGATTACCAAGGCAAACTTTTTTTCTGTGTATTAACTTGCAAATATTAATTGTTCATTTAAAGACCTGTAACATGCTAATAAAGTAAATAAGATTGATTTGGATTTCAGCGCTGTCCCGACTAAGGATTTACACATTCGAATTGTCGAATCTCTCTATGGTCGATTGATAGTCGAATCATCTATGTGTGTGTGAATGGGTTGGGAGGGGCACGACACTAGTCAGCAGGAGGGTAAAACTTATTTTCCTTTACACACTGCACACAGCAAAAACTTTTTATAAAGCGACCAAACTGCCTGCCAACTGACAGACGAACTGACAATGGCTTTCTAATTTAGGTTTAAATAAAAAGTCATGGGGATAAACATTTGTAAAATGTTTTCTCATAACATTTTAAAGCCGCGTGAGCACTTACACTCATTGAAACAATGTGTTTGAATTTTAAAGGAGCGCCACGTCTTTAAAAATTGAGCACCCCCATATTGCCGAAATGGTATGATCCTCTTAACACCCGCGAAGGTGGTGGAATACGGCTCTGCATAACGATGCATCAAATCTTCGACTATTCGGGGCCACCCCTAGAGGACTTTAAGGCCTTAAATTGTGGAGGGTCAAATTAAGACTAAGTCCAATCATGTAAAGTCTAAATAATAAACTTACGAGAGAAATTGGGTTTAAATTTATTAACAGAAATTAACATTTATTTATAACATGGGAATGAGATTTCTCATAAACACATGGCACAATCAAATTATATACATTCCATAAGGAGAACAGTGCAGACACATATTGGAGGAGAGGAAACAGTGACCGACGACCTAAAAACAACCCCCGATCAGGCTTCCACTGATCAAATGAGAAAGGAAAAAAAACATCCTGCTCCAAGTTAAAAAAAGGTTCTTAAAGAAACACTGCTGTTCTCAAATAAAGAGGCGAAGCTAAAATTCATAATACTAGCTATTTAACAAAATGAAAGTGAAGATCTTCACAGACACCTGTCAGGAGTCGTTTACCACAGTGCTAGGCTACGCGGTCTGTCCTCTGCAATAAAACGTGAACACAATGTTTAACACAAAGAGATGTGTAGTTTCTCCCGTCTTCCTTGTTCTCTTCACAACAAAATAATAATAAAAAAATCTCTCTATCTTGCTTTTCACCAGCTTATAGTGCTTTAAAGCTAATTGCACATAATGATATACACTTATTTCTCTTCATTTAGTTGTATTTGTGTCTATGCACATTAATAAGTGAGGTTAAAACAAACATCTTCCGTTCAGTTTTCATTTAAAACTTTCTTCTCGTCAGCTTATTTTCAAGGCTACCCACACTGTGTCTGTGTGTGTGTGTGTTTGTATATGCGTGTGTTTGTGTGTGTTTTAACCAGGGGTTAAGAGTTCAGTGTCCTGTCAGGTAATCCTGCGTGGAGTCGGAAGCAAACGAGTCTGCATCCTCATTGTCAGAGTCGTCACTGCTGTCATCTGCTGCGGGCTCTCCGCTCAAAGCAATCCGTGCGTAGTCATCCGTGTCAATGGACTTGCAGAAGTGAATGGCGTATTTTAGTTTCTCCTCCAAGACTAGCTTACAAGAGTAGCGAGGCAGCTTGAGCAGGAAGAAGCAGGTGTAGGACTCAGGGAGGAAATGGTCGGGTGGGTTGTATTTATCCAGAACCTGGACAAAGAGGGCAAAAACTCGAAAAATTAGCATTTACATTGTACAACACGCATACATACAAACAGATTTTAAATAAACGCTGTTCTTTTAAACTTTCTACTCAAGGAATAAAGCAGTTATAAAACAGTTTTAAACAGTGATAAGACAACACGTTTCCAAATCAGCATATTAGAAAGATTTCTGTAGAACTGAAGTGTTTTGTTTTTCACGTGGCTGGTGTATTTTTCCAATTGTTTTCAATGGGAACGCTGCGTTTTTAAATGCCATGAGCGTTTACTGGTCGCCAAGAGGGTAAAAAGTGATTGTGATGAGCACTGTGTTTAACTCAGTTGTCCAATGACAGTGTAAGAGGGGTTGGAAAAATACAACACCGACCACCCGCCACATTCTGCTTGTACAACATCATCAAAGCATAACAAAGTAACATAGTAACATTAATTTAAAACAAGAACCAGAGCATTGTATTGACATTTTTATATAGAAACAATACAAAAAAATCTGTGAAATAAGATGCTTGTAACACTTCCGTTGCATAGCAAGCAAAGCGTTTCAACCTAAAAAAAAAACACAACACAGCCAAAATGCTTGCAAGCGTTCACAGCTAGGTGTTTTCAGCAGGCTAACATGTTTTGGTGGACACACTGCCTTATGTTACAAATTCTGATGGCTGTAATTATATAAAATTACAATTCATTCGGACAGCAGACAGAACTCATATGGGTTTGGATTGACAAACGAGTCGGTACATTTTAATTTAAGGGGAAACTATCACTTTAAGTGGGACTTTTCAGATTCACAAATTACCTGCACCACAAAGTCTCGTCCACGGAAGTCTGCAATGGTCCTGGGGAGGCGCGTACGACCCCAGACAAACCTGAGGAAGAGCGAGCGTTCTGTGTTGGAGAAAGACTCCATCACTTCCCAGAACCACTGGATCAGAGGAGCAGTGGGCTCCACTCCCTTATACGTGGCCACTGATTTGAGCAGGTGCAGGGGGATGTCCGGGCTACCGCACACCTAGACAACGCAAACAAGTGACATGAAGACTAATAAGAATTCCTGACAACATATTTGCTCAGTGTGCGTTTATGTTGAACACGCACTCACCATGGTCTCCAGCTCATAGCCGGTAAAGAGAGAGAGGAGCGGCACCGGTACCACACGTGCCATACCTTCCCTTACTGCAGAAACCTGCTCATCGTACTCATGCAGCCTAGAAGAACAAAACGACAACATATCAGAAATATATATATTTATGATGCATCTCTTTCCTAAAAATGTGTTGGTCACTTAAAAAAAATAAATTAAAAAAAATAAGGTCACACCTGTAGTTTATTGCTAGCCGAACATATTCACTCCGGTTCTCTAGGGTGATGTGGGAATGTTTGGAGCTGAGTTGGACTTCCTGTCCACAGGCACTGGGCACAGTGAAGGGCAGAGGCATAGCCTCGAACTCCTCCGCAGAAGCCTCATTATCTCTGATATACATCAGACCGGGGATGAAATCCTTGTCCACCTGAAACAAAAGAAAAGGTGAGGTCAGATGTAAAATATTGTGAAAAGCAAGTAAAACTTTATTTTAGTAAATCTAATATTTACACACTATTAATAAGGAGTAATTAAGGCAAAATTTGTATTTAAAGGAATTGTTCACTTGAAAAATCGATACCATAATTCACTCCCGCTAAAGCATCCTAGGTATACGGCATTCTTCTTTCAGACGAATACATTCGGAGATGTATTTAAAATGTCCTGGATAATCAAAGCTTTATAAATGGCAGTGAATGGCAACCCAAAATCTGAAGACCAAAAAAAGTGCATCCGTTCATTATAAAAGTACAAACTTACGGGAAAAAAAAGTGTAACTTGCACGATGTCGGACGTAACATTTCGAAATATGAGAGGCGTTACACTTTCTTTGTAAGTAGAATACGAAAGGCGGTCCGCCAAAAGCTAGATATTTTACTTTAGAATGTTTAAATATGGATAGTTTCCTTCCAAGTGATCTACCAGGACTATATTTTAATGGACGATACTGTTTTCATTACTTTTTTATTCAAGATTCATTCAACAAAGGTGACTAAAGATAATCTAAACCTGTGCAAATGACCATAGCAAAGGAATGAAAGGAATGTGTGGGTGTCATTAAGTGCATCACAGTCAGTGTCTCACTGTTGTCTTGTGCTTGGTAATCTTTCTCTTTAACCTTTCTGATATCTCCAGGCAAAAGCAACAACAACAGCTGCTCTGTGAGCAAGAGACATCCTGCACTGAGAAACGCCATCACTGCAGACGTCTCAGCAACACATGATCTCAGCGTGAATGCAGGAGATGCATACAACTCACATTCATTTTTACACATCACACGTGCATGTGCGCATATTCTCTAACACACACTCCATATCTCAGAGAGCATTCAATTAAAATAGTTATATTTGTATAACTGCTTAACATTCCTGTAATTTGATGTAAGCAACTGCTGAGAAATGGAGTATTACTGTAGCACAAACATACCACACAGATTTAGAGAAAGCTGCTTATAGTACATGTGCATCAAGAATGGTAGGTTTATGACAGTCATCCATGTCAGATGACCGGCATGAAATGTACAGAATGCACAAGAGGTATGTGCTCTCATTCTGTTCATTTAAATAAAGGATTTAAGAGGCCTTGCCATGAGCTCCAACTAGACATACATCCTGATGTGCTAGATGCAAAAAAACAAAAAACAAACAAAATACCAAAAACATAGAAAAAAACTAGTAGTTAATGGTAAAAACATCTGTTACACACAAACACACACACACACACACCGGATGCAAACACATGTATGGTCAAAAAAGAGAGAGGTACTGATTGCTCACGGTTCGGTTTGTATCACAGTTGTAGGTTCACGGTTTCTGTACGGTTCAGTATTTGCTATGTTCAGGGAAAAGGTACTAATAAAAGTCCAACAAAATAACTTAAATACAAGCAGCATCACAAATAAATACTATTGAGCAAAGATACTAATAAAATAAACAATGCTTTTCATATTTTTCAGGTAGGTCTAACATTAGTTTTTAGGTAGAGAAATTGAATAAATAATCAAATGTAAAATAACTGCACATTTATAACTGTTTAAATTAAAGATTAATGCTTATTAAACTTACAAAAGCTATTCAATCCAGAGCAGTGAGTGATGTCCTTATCTTTTGTTTGACATTAAACAGACAGCAGTAAAGGCTACTGCCCCTATGGGAATATGATCTTCAAGAGAGTTTTACCTGCTGACTGTAGTAACCGTAGGCTACACGACTCGCAGTTTGAATGCTGAACTGAGATGATGATTTACAGCTGTAGCGGAGGAAAGACAAATTTCCATCAACTTTAATTTAATGATGGAAATAGTATTAAAATAATATCCTTGTCCCGCACATTCAGCTATGGAATGGCTTTAGATGACTTTGTACCAGCAAATCATAATATAAGAGTGATTGCTGAAGGATCATGTGATATTTCTGATTATCACAACAGGCTGAATCTAAGCAATAGTCTGCCTGTCTGAGTTTTGTCGACAGACGGAGACGGCCATCTCATAATTCTCTATGCAGGAAAAACCCTGTATAACAATATAAACCAACAATACCTAACCCTGATCTCACCAGAATTTTGCCAGTAAGACGGGAAGGCGCAGCACCGAACTCTGGTCTCAGGGAGAAATCTGTTGCAGTGGCAGATACCACAGACATTCACAGAAGATTCACAGCCAGAAGCAACACTAGCGGTTCATCCGGCTCATTGGCGCTCCGCTCAGTGTTCTGATTTACTTAGCTCATATTTACAGTTTGGTGGAGGCAATCCAGAATTACTGTTGGTGAAACTGTAATCAGACCCCCCCCCCCCATCTAAAAAACTCTTAGGATCTGGACGATTCACACAAGTCACCCAAACTGACGTGAAAAAAGCAGGAAGCACCAAAAAGCGCGCTGTTTACATCCCTGACACACACACACACACACACCTACACCTACCTCACTGAGATCAGCGATTGTCAGATTCATGCCTGCCAGCTGTTTCCACACAGGTTCAGCCAGATACAGACTTAGAGGACTTCCTGTACGGATTGCTATGCCCAGGAGCACCCCTGTTTACAAATAAGAAAGAATGGTATATCAACAGATCTAATGAAAGTGCAGCTGTGAAATAATAGACTTTTCCCATCAAGTCTTGAAAGCATTTTCAGTGTAGGAAACAAGCAGGTGGTACCTAGGAAGCGGAACATGCTGATGTGCAGAGGGGACTTGGCAGCTGGGTTGAGCAGGAAGCAATCTCTATTTGCTCCGGACTCGTCTCGCCCGTTCGGAGTGACAATGAGGAGAGGAGTGAGACCGTTCTGTAGTTCCTCACACATTTCAGCAATAGATTCACTGTATCCACCACCACAGTCATCGACCGACTCACCTACAAACACAAGGTAAGCAACACGGTGTAGATGTGACATAAACTAAGGGCGCTTTCACACCTGCCTCATTTAGTTCTGTTGAATCGCACTATAATTCGTTGTCTTCCTTGGTGCGGTTCGTTTGGGCAAGTATACATTAAATTGCACCCGTGCGCACCAAAAGTAGACCAAACAAGCGTAACAAGACCTCTTTGAAGAGGTGGTCTTGATACGCTTTTAAACAAACACTATAGTGGTTAATTTGTGGCGAGAACGTGATCCGACTTTGAACAGACTCAACTGCCTAAAGAACTGCCCTTTTTCATCTCTCAGTTTAGCTAAATTAATGCACGCTTTCTCCTGAAGTGACTTGCCTTTGCCATTTGCAGTGCAGTAAACCGTGCTTCATTTTGGTTTTGATTGCCTAAAGTGCCCAAACCATGTATTTTATGATGACCAGTGATACAAATCAGCCCACGCAGACATCTCTCCATAGTATGACAAAAGCGGCACATTGTCTGCTGGCTTTTCCTGGACACATCTGGCCAACAAGTGATGTGGATGTTTTCACGTGACTGCATTTTGGGTCATTTAACCAACTCATCAACTGATTCAGAGCAATCAGTGGGGTGTGAAATTTTCCCCACCAATGCCCCTTACTCACGTAAAATCAAATCATCACTCTATAAATACAAACTCACCCACAAACTTGACCTTCCAGACCCGGTGTGGCAGCAACAGACTGTCTGGGCTGAAAGAGCTCATCTTCGCACACATCTGCCCAAACACTGACTTGGTGCCATCTGGCCCTGCCAGTCCTCCTTTACTGCGGGAACGCTTAACCTGACAGAAAGAACGAGAATGGATGAATTATTATAGACATCTCCATATTCAGCACTTCTGCTCTGAAGTACTGTATAAATCTGCTTTCAGGCTCTAAGACTTTGCAGATCCCTGCCAGACTCCAGGGGCCCTATTTGAGGGCCAATGAATCTATGACGATACATATTTGGGGGTCAATCTCATGACAAGCAGATCTAAAAATAAATTAACAAATTCATATGATGTTTAATGAACAGCTCTCAAAATATTAAGATTAAGTGCTGCAAACTCTCACTCAAAATGCTAACTAATATAAAATGAATGATAATAAACCATATGGTGTACACAGTACTTGTGTGTCCATGCAGACAGGAAGGAGCAGGAAATGCAATGGTAATTACAGCGATTAGGGAAAGGGACAAGATTTTACAGAGCACCCACTAGCTATTTTTGCCCATTAAAAGTAACTGTTAATTTTGGATTCTGTTTACTATCCTAATGAACTCTCAAACCAAGTGGGAAATTAAACAAAAAAAAATTAGCTTTGTTGAGAAAACAACATGCATTTTTGGTCAAAGTTTTCTCAAAATTAAAACAAATACATAGAAAAATGTTAAAAAATATTAATAACAACACCAAAATGGGCAACCATTTAAAAGGTGCCCTAGAATGAGTTGAAACAATATGTTAAATTGTTCTCTGATATCTACATAGAGTTTATGCGGCTTATTTAAGGGAAAAAGGTAAATTTTTACAGGTCCATTTACAACCCTATAAATTGTCCCTAGGATGTAATGCTGTTTTTGTCTTATTTGGAAGGGTCATAAATATTAATGTTGAGTTCTGCTCTGATTGGCTTATTTCAGCAGCTCACACAAGTTCAGTTGTTCAGCTAACACAATCGGAAACAAAACAAGCGACTCGCGGGTCCTGACAGAACACAGACCGACTGAATGACACTTTAAGCAGAACATCTCAAATGGAGATTGCTAAAATGCAGCCTACTTGTTTATTGGTGTTTTCAGATCATCCGGTGTATCAAAACCAGTGCTTTTAGTTCAAGTTTTTATTTGTTTAAACTACATTCTAGACTCATCTTTTTTCGTCAACGATATTGCATTTTTATATAACGTTAGTCACAATGTAGGCTACGCAGTGACTGTAATGTACTCTGCAAAAACATCACACTTCAGTTCTCAAAAATATACATATATTTTTTTTGCCTTGTCAAATGACTATTGTTTTAACTTATATGGTGGAGAAGGTAACGTTAGCTAGAAAGATCGAGTGAGCAATCTGTAAGTACCTAAACTAGTATGACATACGTATTCTACGGTTGTATTTTGTAATACAAAATAATATTAACTTCAGCCATTAGACACACAACTTAGTTTGGTATGGTACTTGGAGTTTCCTATTGTTACCTTCCCATCTTGCGTTATCTAGACAATGCTGTCTCTCTAAAAAAAATTCAGTGTAATCAGAAATTGTTTAAACAGTCAATAAGTGGATAAATCGATACTTACTGCTTGCAGGAATATAGTTGTAATTGCCCCTTTCTTCAGTTTTAGACGCCGAGCGAAGCTAGCTTGAAATTGCCCGAGCAAACTAATGATCTTGAATTAAATTGTTGCGGTATCCGATTATAATAAACATCAACCATGACTGTTAACATTTTTTAATATCTGTGGGAAGGGTATGAAAAGTCTTCAAGTCCCCTGCACAGCTTGGATTATGACATTTGTGTCCATGTTCTGCTATTTTCGCATGAAGCTGGTTTACTTGATGATTTGGTTTCGCAGTTCCGCCTGACAATGAACATATATTCGGACATATGCAAATGTTGGGGGCGTACATATTAATTATCCCAGCAATTGCGTCACAGTTGGCGTTATGTTCAGAATAACTTATTTTTCTGTGCTGTTTTTTCTTGCCCAAGATTTACATAAGAAGGAGGCGGCAATGTTGTTTGCAACTCACAGTATGTAATGTCCGTGTACTGAACTCTTATTATTTCACTATGGCAAGGTTAATACAATTTTTCATTCTAGGGCACCTTTAATTTGCCGACATAGGCACCTGTATTCACTGTATTTTGTATGCCAAATTAAAGATATGATTGAATGCAAATCTCAACCCGTGTGTGCAGTTTTGTATAGAAGTGTACCTGTATCCTGTTCAGCTCCACCACTGGGCCATGCTGTCGGTCTCTAACCATGGTGGCCTGCACCACCTTACGGAATGCTGCCTCCTATAGATATTGAAAACCAAAATTAAAAAGTACATATACTTAGGGATTATAATTAAAATAAATAAGACTCCTTTAAAATATCCTCACCTTGCCCTGTGATATGAGGATTCCCCGGAGTGTGTCAAAGCCAACAGAGACGCCGTGTCCAGTCTCGCCCAGTCTTCCTTCCAGGTCAAACATTGGGATGCAGGGGCAGAAGAGCTCAGAGATGTGGTGCAGTAGCAGTAATCGGTTCCTCAGGCCTATGATGGCAATCTCCTGCAAGTGGTTGTACTCCATCGGAACCTGCAGACAAACAATGAATTATTGACATGCAGCAATTAGCACATTTAAAAGGCTGAATTGTTAAATATTCAGCTCTTTGGGGGGGTTTTTGTAGTCTTATGTGATTGAGCTATATTTGGTGGAATGGTACCTGAGCAGGCAGTTTTCCAGCATTGGTCGGTTTACTAGTGGACCAGGAAAGTGTGTGTGCTGACCCACAAGCCACACGGTTGATCTTCTTGCCCTGGAGTGCTGCCACCAGCCTGGGCCGCTGAATGGCATTGGTGGTCCCATCACCGAGCTGACCCTCATCATTGTCACCCCATGTATACACTTCCCCTGTGCATTTACATTCATGTTTTTAGCATATACTTGACAAAATACAAATAACTAAGTATACAGACTGTGTCAGACAAAAGAAAATACTAAACATGTATTTAAGGTGGAGTTAAAAAAATCTTTTTTTTTTATATCAAATTTAAAGGCTTTTAAGCACAAATAAAATTAATACCATATGGGTCTATCTATGGTAGCATCCAAACCATAAATTGATTATTCAAACAACTTTACTGTTGAAATAATAAAGGTTTTGAAAGAAGTTTTATAAAATCTTAAACCTAACATTTCAGCCTTTATAAGAAAAGGGGTGAGTCAAATTATAAAGTAGTACATACTTAAAATAGGATTTTATAATATATATATATATATATATATATATATATATATATATATATATATATATATATATATATATATATATATATATATATATATATATATATATATATATACACTTTAAGAAGAGCATAGTTAGAATTTTTAGCTTCTTTTCAATCCACCGGCTGAATGAAAATGCAGATGGTGCTTCTGGAACAGCAGAAATATAGCTGTTCCATAAGCCTGCATACAATGTAGCTGAACTTTTCAGAAATTCAACAAATGTTGAATTCAACAAATATGTAAGAAAGATATAAACACCATAAGGTCATAATCTTTTAACAGCAGGTCATGAGTAAACGATTGGCATAAATGCATAGTATTCATAGATCGTAAACCACCCTGAAAAAGTGAATCTATAGTGCTCAACAGCATCACATTTTTTCCTTTGAAAAGTGCAGCCGACGCATATTTCATTAAATCAACGCCTTTCGAGGTTTAAGGCCGGGAACACACTGCAAGCGTGCCGTGAGCGTCTTGGCTGCGTGGCGTGTCCGTTTTTATTTCGGCTCCCATGTTAACCGGTTAGCGCTTGCATACTGCCTGCGGCTCACGCACGGTCCAAGCCGCGCGGAAAACGCGTGCATGCTTCAAATAGAAGAGACGCCAATTTTTCACGTGACACGCAAGCGTGTTGGAAGCGTTTCTAGGCAAAATAGCATAGGAAAAGATGTTTATATGCCATTTTGACACGAATACATATTAATAAATGACATTTTCATGTTTGAAAGTCTTTAGGTTCACATAAATGCAGATATAGGCCTACTTGTAATAATAAAAAACAACATAATTATCGATTTTAAAATATTAAACCTGTCAATACAGAACGAAATATTCATTCGCTACTGCCGACGTTGTCTTTGGTGTATCAATAGGCAATATATTTATATTTAACATGGAGTATAGGGCTTCCCAGCAGTAGCTCCGCATCAGACACGCTTCTGGTGTGCAAAGACAGAGAAAACGCCAGGCAGCCGCCCCACGGCTGACACGCAGCAGAAACGCCACGCTTGCAGTGTGTCTCCGGCCTAATAGTCACAAGCCATTACACAACTCCTGTTTTACTGTCTCCAAATGTATGACCTCTTGAAATAATAATAATGACTTTTCATTCACCATTTAAGACTTGTTATGGGCTTAAATTTGATACAACTAAATGTAAGAATTTAAGGACCCCCAGAGACCCTAAATTTAAAATATTTTAAAAAAGCTTTTGAAAAATGCTCTTGAACAAGATAACAAGGGTTACAAAGGCCTGCTTAACTAAATTTTAAAAAGTCCAGATGACCTACCATCCTCTGTGCAACATACACAGTGAAGAGAACCAGTTGCTATAGCGATGACCTTCTTGCCTTGCAAACCCTGGACCTGCCGGGGTCTGCGAACATGATCATCCGAACCGTGTCCCAGCCTGTGGTAGTCACCCTTTCCCCTAAAATACATATGAACATGTAAACAACTCTATATGAGTCTTCACTAAACGAAATATCAGTTTATGGTACCACTGTATTGTGGGATTGACTACCATGTATAAACTGTTCCAGACTTGGTGAGAGCCACAGAGAACTGAGAACCACATTCCACTTTCACAACACCCAATCCAGTTAATGAGTCAATCTAAGCAGAGAAATAGAGAATGAGATGTGAATACAGGAATCCCTAAACAAAAAAAACCTTTGACACTTGAATAACTGCTCAAGCAGTCTCACCTTCATAGGCACTTTACATCCGTCACTACCTCCTCGGCCCAATTTGCCATAGTCTCCATCCCCCCATGACCACACCATGTCATCATCAGTCAGACACAGAGTCTGGGCGTCCCCGCTGCCACATGCAACGTCTATGACCCGGTGACCCTGCAGAGCCTCCACCTATACACATGCACAGGCAAGGCACATATTATACATTATATATCATTATACATTACACTACTAACTAAAGTATATTTAGCATCCCTAAATATCAGAATATTTATTTTATATTGTACTAAAAAAAAATTATAAATTAGAAAAATTATGACGTGTATTCATGTCATTCTCTTATTGCAACATTAATTATTTCCATGCTATACATTTATTTAAAAAAAAAGCATAATTAACGCACCAGTTTTGGTTTAAGTTGGTCCTCACTGTCTCCATGACCCAGGCGACCATAACGACCTTTGCCCCATGTGTAGAGCTCTCCGCTGGCTGTAATGCAGGCGCTATGGGCCCCACCAGCCGCAATGTCCACAACTTCCACACCTCTGAGAGACTCAATGACGCGTGGACGGTCACAAGGGCTGGGGAAAAGACCACACATACTGTACCACTTAGTACAACTTGCTATATAAATCAGTGACAGTCTAGCAGACACATTTCTTTAAGGAACTACAGGACTAACTGTGCTACCATACAGTGATGGTATCAGCCTGTAATTTTCGATGGTATTCTGAAATATCCCATGGTATAAACTTAATTTACATAGTCCACTTAAGATAGTTACTTGTAGTTAGTAGAATTTGCAACATGTCAACTAACTCAGGAGTTAGTTAGTTTCGGGTAAGCAGAATACGTTTATGTACTTGCAAAGACACTTAAAGTTAGTAAATGTTGGGGAACCATCAAAATAAAATGTTAGCAGATATAAAGCAGGCAGTCTTCTATTACTCAAATGTCTGCTAGTTGACATTTAGTTAGCAAAATGTCTAAAGTGGACTCAAAATAAAGTGTAACCAAAGACACTTCAAAAGAATACCACTGTATGGGTTCTCAAAATCCAACTATGGTACCAAGTCTTATACTTTTCTGTAAGCATTTGTCTTAATTGTGAACATGCAAAGTTAAGTATGTAGAAGGTCATTGCATGAGATGAACCAAAGGTGCCATGTGAAAAGACAACAGTAGTAAAAACAATATAGGACTGACCTTCTGTTTCCATGGCCCAGTTTCCCATCTTCAGCCTCTCCCCAGGAGTACAGTTCTCCTTCAGAGGAGAGAGCCAAACAGTGCTTGCCCCCAGAGTTCACAGCAACCTTCCGAATGAAAACATGCTGGATCGACTCCAGCAGGGTCGGAGTGGACACGGACTCTGTACCTCCTATTCCCAGCCGACCACCAGCACCATACCCTGTAGCATATAGCTGAGGACAGCAAAGACAAGTTACTAAGGACATTATTCAGCTGACATAGTAACTGATATTAGAGATTAGAGCAACTCCTACAACAGATGTCCTATGTAACATAGGTCTTTGTGTGTGTGTGTGTGTGTGTATAATATATATATATATATATATATATATATATATATATATATATATATATATATATATATATATATATATATATATATATATATATATATATATACACATACATACATATACACACACACACACAAATGAAAATGTATAGTGAAAAATGCAAAGAAACCTTGCTGGTTGGAAATTACACACATCTTAAAATGCAAACATAAATTATAAAAGCAGATGAAGCCTTACTTTCCCGTCAGCAGTGACAGCAAACAAGGTTTGCTCTCCACCAATCAGCTGAACAGGACGCAGTGTGGCTAGAGCTTCTGTTGGTGTGGGAACCTTGACTTTCGCTCCTTCGATACCACCTAACTGACCCCGGTGATTGTGTCCCCAGCCATAGATGGTCCCACTACCACCCGCTGAGAGTGTCCAATCATCTGGCCGTCTACATAACAGTAAACATGAACGAATCACAAATTTAAATGATTGGAATCCTGACTATTTTTAAAGCATAATTTAAAGGGGTCATATAATGGCATTTTTATGATTCTTAAGTGTCTAAATAAAAACTTTGTAATATACTTTAATTAAAAATTCTAGTGTTGTAAGAAAAACTGGTCAAGTTTCTAATTTTACCTGATCAAAAACAGTTCTGTTTTCACCAAGCCATTTCAGTGCATACAGCTTTAAATGATAAATGACCCCGCCCCTCTGTTCTGTGTGCTGGCCATAGACTGTAAAAAAATATGGACGTAGCGTCCGTGACGTCACCCATAGGATTCTGATAAGCCGTTCTAAAGCTTAAAGTAGGGGCGAGCTGGGCGTTGCCATCTTGTGAGCGAGTCAACGCGTGTCACTCCCGGATAACAGAAAATGGGCAAAAAGGCGGGATGTGCGCGGAGCTGAGGTGACGCAATGACTATAGACGGCGGATAAATGGCTATCCACTTGTAACTACGCCCTTAATTATGCAGAACCTTAAGGCTTTATATAACGTAAACGAATGAGTTATAAAAAAATTCACCCCCCTCAGAGATGTCATGAAGATCAAAATTAGCCTTATAAGCCAAAACCACAATTTGTACCAGGCTGTAAACATGTTTTTTTCTGCTTTAAAGCACAATGAGATTCTGCTCCCTTCTGGAGCCTGTCCCTAGTGGCCAGTTGAGGAATTGCAGTTTACATTACTTCCGTATTGGCTTCAAGAGAGATCGCGGGAGGTTGCCGCTTGGTGCTGGCACGAGGAGTGTTACCCTTGACAACAGTAGAGGCGAAAGAACGGCGACGAGAGTCTCTGAGGACAGATCTGTGCAACTGTTATCAATTTGAACCGGAGACAGACTAGGACAAGAAGATGGCTCCAACGAAATTTGACATTTAAGGCTCAACAGGACATTTCTGAATGGTTGGTTAATGTAATGTCACTATGATCTATCTTGATGTACTGGCAGGGTAATGTTAGCAAGAATGCTATGTGTTTACTGATGTATACGTTAGTTCATTGACAGATTGATGTTTCACCTAATGCCTTATCTATGCATCTGTTATCCATGCATTGTAATAAATGTTACAACCCGATTTTTTTGACAGTAACAGACACCATTATAAACCATCTACCGTATTTTCCGGACTATAAGTCGCACTTTTTTCATAGTTTGGCTGGTCCTGCGACTTATAGTCAGGTGCGACTTATATATCAAATTTAATTCATACTGACTGACAAGAATAAACATATAGCCGCGAGAATGCGCTCTATGCTGCTCCTGTAGCCTAATATTTACTTATACACAACAACTTAGAAAGACTGAACACAAACAAAATGCTCCCATAAAGAAAATCTTATTCTGCAAAATACAAACAGCATGTAGTAAAACATGCAGCGGAGAACGATTCTCACAGCGTTCGTCTCGCGCGGCAGAGAGTTCAAGCCTCTGTGGACTCGTTCCTTCAGCTCTGGCCATCTTGCTTACAGTCCGCAAGTAGATTTCTTTTTCTTCTTCATCACAATTAAAGTAACCTCTGCTTTTCGCCAGTCCCTTACAAGTTTCTCACTCACTTCAAACTTTCTTTCTTCTGCTCGGGTTATGCAGTGAAGCGGGCACGAGCGAGTGCACGCGAGCAGGTGGTCGCATGCGCGCGGCTCCAGCTCTGCCCTAATGCGACTTATAGTCCAGTGCGACTTATATATGTTTTTTTCCGCGTCATGACGCATTTTTTGACTGATGCGACTTATACTCCGGAGCGACTTATAGTCCGGAAAATACGGTACATAATTAAGTGACGTCAAACGGTCAAACGGCTCGATTAGAGAACATATAAGGAGATTTAAAAAACACTTGATGAATTTTTTTCATTATAGGTTGGTTTTGTACAGGCACTGCCAACACAGTTTTCCATACAATCAGCTTGTAAAAGTGGATGTATAATTATATGACCCCTTTAAAAGCTACACAGGCATTTTTGCTTATGTTTCACAGGCTGAAACACATTACCTGTTCATCCACTGAACTAACTGCTCATCCTGCTCCCTTTTAAACAGGTCGTGACTCTCATGTAGTGTGTTCATGTTCTCATGGTCTGCCATCAGCTCGCGGATTTTCTTTGCCACCTGTTGAAAATGAAGAGCTTTTAGGATCAATAACAGTAACAAAAAAACCCCAAAACAATTATCTAAACCATCAAGAAAGAAGTTCTCAAATTATTCATTCTCGAATTAGAAATCCCTACCTCATCTAGGAAAGGACGGGGCAACGGCGTCCTCTTGTCCAGAGCCACTGCCACTCTGGAGGCGGTGCAATAGCGGCGGAACCACGCCCACTTGTGTGTCTCAGCACAGCATGGAAGCGTGTCCAACTCCAAATCACATGCAAGTGCCACCAACACCTAAACAAGACAAAAATAAAAGAGTAAGTTTGTTAGATGAGTTTTCAAGAAACAATAAGAATTTCTGTTAGGCACAAACACACCTTGAAGAACGGGCTGTGGAGTAGCTGTTTGCCACCCCTGACAATAGGTTCCTCATACTCATACTGTCTCTGTAAAGCCTCAGGAAGTCCTTTCACCAGAGCAGCTAATGCACTCCCTGTAAAACTCTACACAACATTCAAAAAAAGTTAACTATACAACTAAAAATAAAATGATATTTTATTATATTACAAACACAGTAGATCGTCTAACCATCGAGCGAGTCTCTCCTTCGCTATCTCCTAAGAGGCGGTTGATGTTTATGGATTGCCCATATTCGGTGGTAAGGAGCTTGCGTAACCTCTGCAAGGCCCACATTCGATGACCAGCCGCTGACCATGCAGGTAGAAACAGAGAGACAGACATTTTTTTAATCAGAATAGCATTAAATAAACTTGTAACATACAGCCTTACATCGACATTTAAATTTTAGAATAAAAATAGAAATGAACAATAAAACATTATACAATATATGTGAAAGTTATTAGTATTAATATTTACATTTCATTAATAAATAATTTATGTGTGTATCATTAGTTATTTCATATCCAATAAAGCAATTAACATTATTTTAAATCATTCTGAAAATTTTACAATTCTGATATGATATAAATATACATTTAGGTAGCATGATAACATCCTAAACCATAAAACCATTTATTTAAGTAAAGTAATTGGTATTTTGCACCCCCTATTGGCAAATGTAAAAACGTACAAACAAACAAGAAAACACAATCACAACATTTCTAAAAAACAGTCAGTTTGTTTAGAGATACATACATTTAATTCTTCTTCTTTTTTTAAGAATAGCCAATTTAATTTTCAGAAAGGTAAATATTGTTTGTGTGTATGATAAAAAAATAAAATAAAATAAAAAAACTGTAAACGCTTCTTTCATAGGATCTTCTCTTACCCAATGCGCTGAGCTGGGCACAAGCAGCAAGTGAAGCTGCCAACCTTGGCACGATGCTGCGATTTGAAGCAAAGTTCAGGCGAAAGTCTAGCAGACATGTTACTAGATCCATCGAAGGGCAGGAGAGAATGCAACGGTCTGAAAGAAGGTCTTTTGGACCTGTGAATAATTCAATAAAAGGTCATGCACTCATATCATATTACATATGAAGCATGACAAATGAAGAGATGTCATATTAAACTGATGTACCAGCAGCAGGCATGATGGGATAGACAGTGAAGCGCCAGCCCCAGCCGTTAACAGAGCCATCACTGGTGAACTTCCATTTAAGTTCATCTCCTGGAATCCTCAATTCACTGGACCAATCAGACCACTCACGGCCTGAAGGGGTGGAGACGAGTAAAGTTAAATGCCTAAAAGTTCAAACAACAACTTTTTGACCAGGGTACAATGAAAATACAAAATAAGGTCACCTGATCGAACAGACACTATCCTATTTGCTCCATCCATAATGGTAAGTGGGTCATGTCTCCTTTCTGTTGAACACTGGCGATCAAACTCTACCCTCAACCCTTCAGCACCTGAAATAATTTAAATCAATTAAAAATATTTGTAAATATTCTTATTATTTTTTCACAGAGCATCTACAATATAATTCAAAAGTTTGGGGGCAGTAATATTTTTTTAGAGAAATTAATACCTTTATTCAGCAAGACTGCATTAAATTGATCAAAAGTGCAGTAAAGACTTCAACATTGTTACAAAAAAAATCAGATGAATGCTGTTTTGAACTTTCTTTTTCAAGGGTGCTGAAAAATATATTATGCAGCATAACTGTTTAACATTTATGTTCAAGAAACATTTCTTACCATTATCAAATCAGCATTTTAGATTTCTGAAGAATCACGTGACACTGAAAAACGGTGTAATGGCTGCCGAAAATTCCCATCACAGGAATAGATTTTTAAATTGTTATATTTATTATATTTATCATAAAATAATAATGGTTGGTTAATTCCCATCATCATTAAAATACTATAGCAGTACATTGTCTGAAGAACTTTGCATAATTGTGCCAAAGTTTAATGTTTAGGTTTAGGGATTATATTCTACCGAGCAATAATATCACTTTGACAAGCACCACTAATGAGATTGTGAAGGCTGCTATATAATGAAGGATGCTTCATTGCACAAACAAAAAAGCACAAGTTGACCTGGTATTTTCACAGTTCCACTGGTGGAAGTGTCGTCAGTGTACGGGTGACTGCTCTCCACCACCACAGGCTGTGACGACAGGCGTCCACTTTGAGAGTCTGTGGCCACATCCTCTAACTCGGTCACACACAGCTCCAGCAGCATATCTGCCACCTGTGTGCAAGCAAAGACATTCAGATAAGAGTAACTAAAATGGAATCATTTAATCTTTTGATTCTTTGCGTAAACATGTAAAACATGTAGTGAGTAACTAAAGAGCTGTTGTTGGGTTTTTTTTACCTGTGGGAAGGCTGTACCCATGCCAGATAGCACAGCAGACAGCACTTCCTTGCCTTTATCTCCTGAGCGCAGAGACACAGCCAGTTTTAGCAGATCCACCATCACACGCGTGTCATCGGGAACCAGCAGACTAGTGAACTCATCCAGATATTGTGGCTCTGGGCCCACTGCTTTACTCTGGCTCTCAGAGTCCTGTTACAATAAATCAAACCAGGCCACTATAAATATCACTTCACTTAATATAAAGGATTGTAGCACAACATACAAATGTAATCCATTTTTTTAGTCTGTTTTCCAAACAGACTTAAAATGCATGCATTTCATCATTAAGCAGAAACAAACATCAACAACATGTGATCAATGGGAACATTTCCATGACAGTTAAATAATAATTCACTTTGGTCATTCTGCTATTTTTCCTCTATAATGCTCAGGCAAGCATTGTGACATGCATCCATGATTATTAATTCATTACAGCAGTATATAATCAAACCGAAAACTTGTTTCAAATTAGTAAGCTGATAAATAAAAAATAAAAATAATAATACAAAATAAATAAACAAATTAAAATAATAACAATAAATGATTTTATTAAAAAAAGCATTGCAAGAAAACATTAATGACTGACCTCCTTGGTTTTGGTCATGGTCTCTGCAATGATGCTGGCGGCACCAGGGTCATCTGTGACTGGGATGAAGGGCCGAGATGAGGCAGAGGCAGCTGAAGGGGTCACCGCTGAAGACGGGGTAGTGGCATCCTCAGATGTGGTCACCTACACCACACAATAACATGACAAAATGAGCATTTATATGCAGAGCATGCACTGCTTGTGTTATTTTTGGAAATTTGTTAAAAGGACAAGAAAAGAAAGGCGAAAGAGCTGAATATTATGCAACACTGAAAATTAAGTGTGCAGCAAAATGTGACAGGAGAAGTCATGCACAGGCATGATAATTTAATTATTTATAATAATTTAATATAATTAATAATTATATACCTCTCCTCGTTTGCTGTCCATCCAGGGATGCGGACTGACCCTCTCCTCAGTCTCTGAGGGCAGGGCAGGACCCTCAGCCTCACAGGGGCTGGAAGCTGATGAACAATCTGAAGGTGGCACTGGAGAGCTTGAGGGACATTCCAAAGGAATCATACAGGCAGGCATCAATGCTCCAACCACTGCATCCCTACAGGTTTTAAATGACATGAGGGTGATTAAGTGATGCCAGAGCTTTTCAGAACAAGAAAACAAAATCAACCTGGCATGCAAAGTAGTTCTAAAACCACTAAAGTTATACCTGGAATACATGATCTGCAGGGCAGAGAGGACATGGGACAAGGCCTGCTGTTTGGCCAGATTACCATCCAGAGAGAGCAGGATCTTTGCCAGAGACGGCCTATTGGGCTTCACATTGCTCACACCATTCAGCTTATTACTCAGCAAAGATGGGTCACTGTCTGATGGCACACCTATTAAAAAAAAAAAAAAACATCCACAAAACTTTAGATTTTAAGAAGCGACCACACAACACCAAAGCAATGGACATAAGGAAATTTTTACCAAGATAAGAGGCTCCAAGAGAGTCTCTGGCAGTTTGGAAGAGGACCGGCTCGTGGACGGAGGGTGTGGTGACATCTACAGTGGTCCAGGCCACGCTGTGAGAGGAGCCGCAGGCCACACGGGTAATTTTTTGCCCTTCTAGACCTTGCACCAGTGTAGGCTTTCTGTTGACCGTGGTCGTGCCGTTCCCCTGCTGCCCATGGTCATTATCCCCCCAGGCGTACACCTACCAAAACAACACTTCATCTTACAGAAGCACTAAAGCAAATAGCTTTTCATCAACAAAAGGCGTGTTGTATACCGTGCATCATGAGTTGTTTAATGTGGCAAAATAAAAAGGAAAAACAAGAAGAGGAAGGGGATCTTGTGCAAAAAAAAAAAAAAAACCTGGCCCACCTGTCCAGTGTCTGTGACGGCCAGGCAGTGCAGAGCCCCTACAGCAACATGAACAATCTTCTTCCCCCTCAGGCCTTCAACCATCTGGGGTTTGCGCACATGAACGTCTGTGCCATGACCCAATCTGAAGTAATCGCCCTTACCCCTGCACAATGCAAGAACATAAAAATGAATCATGTTAGGGATTACCTAGAAAAAAAGTAACTCATAAATCATTAATTGTATTGTAATGCCTCTGAAAAATCCAAATATCCTCTTAAATTCATACCAGGTCCAGACCACTCCAGATTTGGTGAGGGCAAGGGAGAATTGAGCACCGCATTCAATCTGACACACCCCCTGTCCATTCAAACGCTCAATGTTTTGAGGAATGTTACAGCCTTCACTGCCGCCACGGCCCAGCTTCCCAAAGTCTCCATCTCCCCACGAGAACACCAGTCCTACAAAACATACATTCATATATATATATATATAGACCACAAACACTAAACCAAAACACCTAAATATTAAATGTACATAAAATGCAAGAGTCTACCTTCATCTGTAAGGGCAAGAGTCTGGGCATCTCGACTTCCACAAGCCACCTGGACAACACGATGGCCTAAAAGCACCTTGACCTGCAAACCAGACACAGACTGGTTGATCTAGTGCAATGAAATCACACTGTACTAAACAGCAGCCAGTATATTTAAACTGTTATACAAAGAGCATAAGCAAAGTCTCTTTAAAACAAGTCAGTTCACTCTCCAGTCATCTTGGCAATTTGACAGATGTTTCCCATGTATGCAACAGGCATAGAAGTACAGCTCCGATTTACATGAACAGGAAAAGGCTGTCAAGATTCAGTTTCAATTACTTATTAAAAAAAATCCTACAGTAATGACAATTATAAAATGTGTATCTTTAGCTTAAATCACTTAAAACATATACTGTCTGGACCAGTTAAAAGGCATTGTATAAAAAAATACAAATACAGGGTGATTGCCTCATAACTCAAAAGCTTGACTTTTTCTTGGACGTATGGAGAATTATTGTGAATATCTCAGATTCATTATTCATTTTTTTTTTTTTTACATAAAAATCACTTCCAAATTATAGTGACTGCTTTGCAAAATATACTGGAACCCTGCAATTCTGAACCAATATGTCGGAGTTTACTGAGGGAAGTAAAACAAATACCAGTTTGGGTCTGAGCTGCGTGGTGTTGTCCCCGTGACCCAGGCGGCCATATTCACCCAGACCCCAGCTGTACAATTCTCCACTGGAGGTGATAGCAGCACTGTGAGAGCTGCCACATGCGATATCTCGGATGCGCTTGGTTTTCAATGCCTCAATTAGCCGTGGCTTATCACAGTTCCTGGTATTTAAAAAAAGCAGCAGTAATTCATCAGATCCTTCTAGAAATCTGTTACATGTTCTACATTACTGTTGAAGAAGGTGCCTACATTCGGCTGAAGTGCCCAAGCTTGCCATCATCTCCTTCACCCCAAGAGAACACTTTCCCATCCACAGTCAATGCCATGGCATGCCTTCCACCTGCACACAGTTTATCCACTTTAAACAAGGTCTGACAACATGGGAAGCTTTCCCTAAAGGGAACCTATTATGCAAAATGGACTTTTATATTGTTTTTGAACATTATGTGTCTACCGTGTGTACACAACCACACTATTGTGGTAAGAAAAAAATCTATACTGATCAGAAACGCATTCCAATGTGACATAACATTGGAATGGGCCCCCGCCCATGACTGGCGACGAAATCTGCCCTGTTAGCTTAGCTCCTCCCCTCAGTGAGCAGTAAACAGCCTGCCATGTTCATCTCCACACCAAAGCATTTAACAGCAACATTCAAGTAAAATAGAAATCTTAAAGCTATTAAAGTTACTCAAATCAAGAGCAAAGTGTTATTTTCTTTTTTTTTGGTTTTTGGTGGTTTGATTTATATTAATTGGGGTGGAATACGCAATATTCAGTGCCACCCTAACTTTGAGTTTGAGGCTGCTGGCCTGGTACTTCTGTCCTCAGACTGCAATGACTTGTGGTTCTGCAGTTAGATACAGCTCGTAGGTAATGTATATTACGCTGCTGTCACTTTAATACACAAATTGAATATACACATGTACTTTTTTTTCATTCACAAACATAACCATGTAAAACACGTTTTTGACATAACCCCATAACCAAAGTTTAAGCACAATGAAAAATGAAAGAAAACTTAGTTTAGTACTCTGCTTTCTGTGAATGTGCTTCTAATGTGTGTGTAGATACTATATATAAGAAATTTTTAATTATTAGACAAAGCATGTAAATAAACATGATGATGAAGAAAAGCAAAGTCACATGAGCATGACACCACAATGGAGATGATCAAAACCAAACAAATGCTTCCACTGAAATATGGGCACTTACAACATGGTATAATAAATAATCTAAGGGGATCATACTGGGGACACGTGAGTTTTATTTTACATCTTGTAAAAAGGGGCATAACAGGTCCCCTTTAAAATGAAAAAAAGGGCATACCTGAATGTACAGCAACCTTTTTGACCACATAGTTGCTGAGGGCAGATATCTGTCTTGGTATAGGGATGGTTCCACTGGACAGTCCTAAACCAAGTCTTCCGTTGGTGGCCTCTCCACATGCATATACTTTACCTTCAGCGGTCACTGTAAAGACAAAGAATCAATAATTCATTAATTTGGTTAAAGGAGCAAAAATAATAAGCATCCAATGATATGCCAAATAAAGTAATTTCAGATCTAAAATACAACTAGAAAGTTACATTTGAAACAGGCATTGAGTATCATTTTGCAAAAATAGCTGTAACAGCAAAATAATACACCAGCCTCACATTTTTGTCTCAGAAATTTCATATTTTTACAGCCTTTGTGTCATACTCAGGGTTGAAACTTACATTTAATACATAGTGGTATAATTGTTGTAATGCATGGAATTAAGTAGCTAGCAAAAGGAACAAAGGCCTGCTTTTGTTATTTTTAAAAAACTCACCAGCAAAAAGACTTTTAGAGCCTCCAGCCACCTGTACTACATTCAGAGCAGACAACGTCTCTGAGAATGATGGGACTTTGATCTGAGAGAAAACAAGACGACAAGATTTGTCATTGCATGCGCAAAGACATTTTAGAGTAATTTTTTGCATTTATTTTTAATGCATTATACAGTGAGGCAAAAAAGTATTTAGTCTGACACCAATTGTGCAAGTTCTCTCACTTAAAAAGATGAGAGGCCTGTCATTTTCATGACCTGTACACTTCAACTATGAGAGACAGAATGAGATGAAAAAAATCCAGAAATCACAGTGTCTGATTTTTAAATCATTTATTTGCAAATTATGGTGGAAAATAAGTTTTTGGCCAATAACACAAGTTCATCTCAATACTTTGTTATATACCCTTTGTTGGCAATGACTGAGGTCATACACACGTATTTTTGACTCCCTCCAAAGATTTTGTATGGGGTTGAGATCTGGAGACTCCAGGACCTTGAAATGTTTATTACAAAGCCACTCCTTCCTTGCCCAGGTGGTGTGTTTGGGGTCATTGTCATGCTGAAAAACCCAGCCATGTTTCATCTTCAATGCCCATGCTGATGGAAGGAGGTTTTTACACAAAATCTCACGATACATGGCCCCATTCATTCTTTCCTTTAAATGGATCAGTCATCCTGGTCCCTTGGCAGGAAAACAGCCCCAAAGCATGATATTTCCACCCCCATGCTTTACAGTAGGTATGGTGCAACTCAGCATTCTTTCTCCTCCAAACATGACACGGTGATTTTTTTTTTTTAAGTAATATTTGGTTTCATCTGACCATATGACATTATACCAATCCTCTTCTGAAAGTTCTCTAGCAAACTTCAGATGGGCCCAGACATGTACTGCCTTAAGCAGGAGGACAGGCTACAGATGGTAGCCTTTGTTACTTTGGTCCCAGCTCTCTGCAGGTCATTCTCTAAGTCCCCCCGTGTAGTTCTGGGATTTTTGCTCACCATTCTTGCGATCATTTTGACCCCACGGGGTGAGATCTGGCATGGAGCCCCAGATCGACAGGAGATCATCAGAGGTCTTGTCTTCCATTTTCTAATAATTGCTCCCACAGTTGATTTCTTCACACCAAGCTGCTAACCTATTCCAGATTCAGTCTTACCAGCCTGGTGCAGGCCTACAATTTTGTTTTTGGCGTTCTTTGACAGCTCTTTGGTCTTGACCATAGTGGAGTTTGGAGTCTGACTGTTTGAGGTTGTGGACAGGTGTCTTTTATACTGATAACGAGATTAAACTGGTGTCATTAATACATGTAATTAGTGGAGGACAGAGGAGCCTCTTAAAGAAGAAGTTACAGGTCTGCAAGAGCCTGAAATCGTGCTTTTTTTTTTGTAGGACACCAAATATTTATTTTCTACCATAATTTGCAAATAAATTATTTAACCAGACAATGTGTTTTATTTTTATTTTTTATATATAGTTGAAGTGTACCTATGATGAAAATTATAGGCCTCTCTCGTCTTTTTAAGTGGGAGAACTTGCACAATGTTTTCCCCACTGTTTATATATTTTACACATTACTGACCTTGGACCCCTTAAGTCCTCCTAGTTGGTCCTTATCGTTTAGACCCCAGACAAAGACTTTAGTTCTGATAGTGGCAGCAGATTCCAGACCTGACAATCTCTTTCGAGACAGACTGCAAAGAGAAAAAAGAAACTTGATGACATACCAAATCATCCATTTTCTTCTATACCAAAAAAAATCCCTCTCAAATCACACACCTTCCAGTCGCAGTCTTCTCATCCTCTTCTTCCTCATTGTCAGATGCCAGGAAAGGCACAGTAGCCAGATCTTCATCCTCTGCACGGACACGACCCACAATGCTCAAACCATGGATCTTACAGTCAATCCCTGAACTCCGGCACTGTTTTATGGCAATCTCGATGTACCTGTGATACTGAACACACAAATACAAGAGTGATCAGCATTCCAAAAGAAACAGCCCTAAAGAACAGATGTTTGAGAAGAAATTCAAACCAACATCTGTGCAGTCATTGAGTAGAGAGACCGCGGTATCTGTGGGATTAATGTTGATGGTCTTCAGCTCAATCAAGTTGTTGAGTGAGCTTCCACCTGGAGGACAAACGCACTTAATCAGGTCACCCATAAAAGGTTAGACTATGACAGACCCAAAAAAGGATTCATGGATATTTACCTGACACCACCACCAGTGAAGGCATGTAGCTGCTGTCAGCTGGATCTACAATCATTTTCAGTCTGTGGACCAAGATATCTGGGAAAAGCTCCAACCTGATCCAGTGCTATTGAGAAATCAGCAAAAGCAAACATAATTTTTTCCCTCAATTAAACTTACAACCAAGCATTTCCAATTGATATTGAATCTGCCAACAAGCACATGAACACTGCCAAGCCAAATATTGGGGTCAATAATATATTTTACACTGTTTTTAAAGTCTCTAATGCTCAGAAAGGCTGCATTTATTTAACCATACAGTAAAACTGTTCAATATTACTGTTTTAACAATTTTACCATTTAAAAATAACTTTTTTATTTTGAAATAATAATAAAAAATAATAAATAATAATAATAGATTTGATTTATAATGCATTTATAATGATTTATAATTGATTTATAATGAATCTCAAAGTGCAACAATGGAAAAGGGAAAAACAAACAAAAAAATTATATAAATATATATAAAATTTATTTCTGTGATGGCAAAGCTGAGTTTTCCGTAGCTATTATTCAGGTCTTCAGTGTCACATAATCCTTCAGAAATCATCCTAATATGCTGATTTGTTGCTAAATTATAATCAATTATTATACATTTTGGTGCTTCTTATTATTACCAATGTTGAAAATAGTTGTGCTTCAATTTATTTTCTTTGTAACATTATTGATGTCTTTGTTGTAACCAAATTGTATTACTTAATTGTAACTATTGCAAGTATAATTGTTTTCAAAAATATCTAACTGACCCCACACTTTTCAAATGGTAGTGTATGCCTATAATGAGACAGACCTTGCCCTGAGAGCCTGAGGACTGCCAGCACTGCTCTCCACAGTCTATGAGCCGAGACGCCTGGTTAACGGAGGACGACACGCTGAGATTCTTTACCACTCTAGACCACTCGTCAATCAGCATGCCACGCTGACTGCTGTGATGTCTCTTCAGCTGCTTTCCTGAACGCCCACTGAAGGTGGGTGACTGACCTAAAGAGAAATGATTAGGTCAAAACAGTTATTAGGTTATTAAATTATTAGGTTGCATCCCATGCAGAAGTTTCCACACTGTTGTAATGCTAAACTACATAAAAGTAGCTATTAAATATTTAACCAAATTATCTCTGACCTGGTTCATTAATTCGTCCGAATGAATGTCTAGGATTGTGTTTACGGGTCTTGAAGCAGCTCTCACAAAAGTCAAAGTCATCACAGCTCCGACACTTAAACCTGGGGCCATTTATAGGGAACATCTGACATCCATCACACCTAAGGAAAGTGAAAGGTAAGAAAATGTTTAATTGTTGTTTAATTAGTCATTGCCTTGATGTGATTTTCCCTTGTACTCTGTGTACCTGACACCAGGATGTATGCTGGGCACAAGCTCCATCTCTGACAGCAGTCCAGTCCAGTGTGACTGCTGAGGAAAGTCCACTATTACATCCTTCCCATTGGCACTGAAGGCTGGACACAAATGTAACACATTATGATGAAACCCAAATACAACAGCTCTCATTTACAGCTAAATAGACGGATACAAAAAGGGATAGTTCACCCAATAATGGAAAACGTGAGCAGCTAAGTTTAGGGGTGAACTATTCCTCTAAAGCGGTGAAGAGAAATAGTTTAAGCATAATTATGTTACCTTTGACCACACCCACACTCCTGTGAGTAACAGATCCCCATTTATACTTTGGCGTTGTGACCAAGGGCTTAACTCGCACTTTATCACCAATCTTTATATGAGAAGGAGAACTCTGGGGTGGAAATCCTGGGAAATACAGAATTAAATTTATGTATTTATTTAATAAATACATAAATAAAAATAACGACCACTGATAGATCAGTGATAACGACCCAAATCCACTATAACTGAAAACTTTTTAATTAAAAAATATATACATTTGATCAAATAAAAATGCAATTAGGTTTTCAACAGTCCATATAAAATGTTTAAGAGCAGAACAGAAAGAGTAATACCCAGCAGCTCAGTGTGGATGTAACGGACCCAATAAGTTCCTCCTTTTTGCTGCCAGTCACACTGCACATTTAGATCATGCAGGCCGTCTCTGTCCAGCTTTATCACTTTTCCCACATCTCCTTCATATACTTCCTCATACGTCCTGCAGCAACGCACCATCATGCCCACCTGCAACACACATAGTTCAATCAGGTTGCCCCTTAAGTACATAAATCAATACTTAATATACTTAATATATTCATTTATATTCGTATTGGATATTTCAATACTTTTACAGGAAGTACATATGCAAACCAGTTAGTGTAGCTCCTTACCTGAATGTTCTCTCTCACATACACAGCGTAATCATCGTTGCTCTGAAAATCTGACCTTTTTTTAAATGTCTGACTTTCAGTCACCACAACCCCAGGAGGCTGACATGCAAAAGAAAGAGGATTAGTCACATCAAATAAGTACAAGTGAATCTGCACCTCATATTGGTGTGTGACAGATCAGTTTGTGTGTACATGTAATTATACACACCACAGGGAAGGCTGGCTCAGGCTCCTCTAGCTCTTCCAGCACCTCTTCATCGGAGTATTCATCTGATACAGTATCTGCATCTGACAGATCTGTAATGTGAACATCTGGATGGTCCAACAACCAGCCCACCAATGCCTCTACACCTAAAACACAAGCAATCATGAATGAGTGGCTAACAAAAACTGCTCTACATATTCTCACAAAAAATTATATGAGATAGCATGACACAGATATATGGTACTGTATGAGTACTATATTCATATGACAAGGTATTTACTCCAAGATAAGTGAAAAACAATGGTGTAATCATCATGCTAGTGTAGTGAACATGTCTATGGTACTATGCAAGCAATGCAAGGGTACTCAAACATGTAGTGCCAACACTGCATACAATATACAAGAATTTAAAACTTCAAAAACTTGAGCTATTGGTGCATTACCTGGCACTCCAGAGGCGCCTGTGGTTCCAGACAGTGATTTAAGGGCAAACTCTATGTTTTTTCTTTGAAAGCCCATCTCCATCAGCTGCAGGACGATGGGAACAGGGGGCACAGGCGAGGTCTTGTGTTTCTTCTGCTTGGGTGGGCGCATATGCTGCACAGTGACCGGTGTTGTGGCCTCGCTAGAACTGCTGTCCTCAAACAGAGGGGAGGACGGGTGTGTAGATTCAACTGCCAGGTACTGACACACAGCCAGAGCTGCTGCCTAGACACACATACACACAAAAATGAGATCTGAAGGAGATATGGTGGAACTGGGTAATGTAACATCTGGAGCTGGTACCTGAAATTTTAAGTTCACATACAATGTATGCTCTATCAACAACATATAAAACAATATTACTTTATATTAAAATATGTTACTTTATTAAATATTCTTTAGTTTAAAAAAAGTCTCTTTAGCTCACTAGCTCACCCATTATGAAATATTTCTAATAGCTAACTGTTTTTAAACATTCACTGCAGTGGTTGACAGTGAATTCGTTTTTTGGCAAATGTTGAAATTTGGATTTGTTTGATGGCCGATGTGGAAAGCAGCATGGCCAATAACTGATTTAAAGCCGATATAGGCCAATATGATATGACACCATTTATTTCAAGGACTGTAAATAGCACCAATATCAATTTCTGCTATGAAATTTGGGTTACACTTTATTTTAAGGTGTCCAATAACTTTGCAATTTTAAGGCGTACAGTTGCAATGTAATTATACATTTAAGAACATTATACATTTCAGAGTACCACATTATCTACTTGTACTTACCATAGGATTAGTTTTTTTTTAAGGGTAAGTTACATGTAATTATGTATAATTTAAAGTAATTACTACAGTAACATGTATTAAAAAAATAAAAAATACACATTACGGTTCACTTTATTTGAGTGTTTTTTTAATGTAATATAAAATTAGAAATAATCTAAAAACTAATCAATTCAGGGTTTTTTTGATTTTAAAAACTTGATTTAAAAAGTCACTTTTGGTCAATTTATTGCACCCTTGATTAATCTTTTTTTTTATATATAAATAAAACCAAACTTTGAACTTTGGAATATTATATTAATTTATCATATAAATATAATATAAAGCAAAAATCATGGTTGACAAATAGCATCAATATTATAATCGCCATTACATCAAAATCATGTAATTTAACATGCATTCATTATAAATATCAAGAAAGTCTAAATGTGGTCTCTGACCTCTAACTCTTGGCGATGGAATATGGCTTTAATGGGGGAAGGTTGAGTGGAAGCTGACAGCAGCTGCTGGAGAAGGATGAGGGGAGGCTGTGGACCCTCAGGAGACAAATCTCCCACATCAGGAGATGCCACACACTGATCCTCTGAACACAATTACACAAAATCATTACATAAGCACATACACAATTGCCATTTCACTAAGTAAATAAACTTTGATTGTGAACAACATATTGACCTTAGGTCAGAATAAAGTGCTGCAGGGATGATACCAAAACCCGGAAGAATACTTTGCCAGTGGTTCCTTTAAGATTTTCGAGGTGTACTCATAAATGTATGAGTAAAATAAACATTAGGCAAATTAGTCTTCCAGGTTTTGACTTCATTCCTGCACAACTCTATAGGCGCCATATTTAAAAACAGGAAAAACTCTACATATGACCACCAGGGGGCAGTGATGGGATACAACCAGACAATCCTGTTCAAATCATTGCCAGTTCATTACGGTCAGTTTACAGATATTTAATCCTCATTGTAACTGCATTGTCTGCTTGGTGTGCCAGCTTTGAGTAATAAAAATTGGAACACTTATGGCACCACTCCATGAAAAGATCATTGCACCTGTAGGATTGGGGCTGACGTCTATGACAGCGGGCTGAGAAAGGATCTGTCGGAGTTTGTCCTGGTGGGAGAGCAGAGCCCGTGCTGCCTTCAGGATGTACAATCTGAGCTGCTGACACCGCAGCAAATGCACATCCACCTGATCCGCTGCAATGACGAACAAAAAACAGAATAGAGATTTTCATACATAGATTGCATTGGTGGAGCATGCTGAAGCATCTGTTCCACCCAATCAAAAGTAGTACTGTGGGTGTCATAATACACTGATGATATCCATAGTACCGAGATATAAATCATAGTTCTGGATAAATGAAATGTGAATCAACATGACCTAGGATTCAGTTTGTCGAGGGTTTAAAATGACCCAGGGTTAACTATTTCTAGTGTGAAAAGCCCTATAAAATTGTATTTACATGGTCAAGTGGGTGAAATATGACATGATCAAAAGGACATTTTTTAAATGTCTATCAAGAAGCAATCTATTTCATTCCCCATTAAATCTCATGAGAATAGTATTTGATTCATGACTGCTGCATGTGTCGTACCTGTAAGTCCTCTGCTAAGGGATTTCTTCATACGCTGTTTCTCCAGTTTGCTTCCTGCCAAGTTAACTAGCTTTGCCCACACAGTCAGCATGGGCTCAGTGAAGGGCAGGTTATGAACACTGAAAGGAACCATGTGAACCTGCAAAGATATAAAAGACAGAAAATACACATCAACCTCAGAGATAAACAATGGCTATGTTTGTAAAAACATACTGATTTTTTAAATAGCTTTGGTTTGGTCTGTAAGATTTTTTTAAGGGAAGTCTCTTAGGCTTAAGAAGTAAGAAATATAACAATTTCAAGTAACTTTTTGTGCATTTAATATGATAGAATTGAATATATTGCAAAATGTAATTTATTCCTGTAATTGCAAAGCTGAACTCTCAGAGTTTTCACAAATCAGTCTAATATGCTGATTTGGTTATTTTTGTGGAAACAGTGACTAATGCCTGCATTGAAACATGAGTACTGTGAGAGAAAAAGTATTGTGATTTGTATTGAATCTTGATGAGTGTATTGTTACACCCCTACCATCCAAAATGAATGAACAGGGAGTAATACCGGGTGTTAACAAATATGTACCGGCTTGAGCTGACTGAGAAGGCAGACTTTGCAGTTCCTCATCTCGTGGAACTGAACAGTGATTCGTCCTTTAGGTGTGATTCGAGTCACAGTGCCCTCCCCAAATTCCTCATGAACCACTGGTCCACCCAGGCGTAGACGGCCATCAATCCCACCAATGACCGCCAAAACAGCCATCAGACTGCCCACAGCAGGGGCTTCTGCATTGGGGAGGTAGTCTTCAAGCACAACCTGACAGAAAAACAGTGTACAAGAATCAATATATGTGCTCAACATCAATATATGGCACGTCAAGTCATCCATTTACAACAGTATTATTGGTTGACTAATGAATATGAAAAATTTAACTCATACCGCTTCAGTGTGTCTGCCTGCCATGACATCACTGATACCACTGAGCTGAGAGTTAATGTATTCATTAATTAGGCCATTCCACTGGCTAAGAGAATGGAGTATACGAAGTAAGGCCACTATTTCCTCTGCAAGGGTACTGCTGTGAGTGGCTGTCAGAGAAGCTTGAGGACGGGACTTCCTCCTACGCATTGAACATTCTGTAAAAAAAAAAATTCACAAAATGTAAATAAAGTTAAGGTGTCATCCTGATATCAGCCTTTACACTACCTCTAATAAAAGAATTTGAGCAAAAAACGGACAAACACCACTGTGAGAAAAGGAAAATATAAATGTACATTACCCCTGAGAAGAGGCAGATCTGAGGAACAAGTGCTGAGCAGACTTCCGAGGAACCCAAAGAGTTTCTCCACCAGGAACTTCATATCCTGCGAGCGCTCTGTCTTATCCCAGGATGGTAACACTGCCTGTAGAAGCCGCAGGGCAAGAATCTGCCATGGGGTGAGGAGAGATTGATTAAAACATGGCACCAAATGGATCCTGTCAACAGCACTAATGCGTACCGCTGGGCTGCAATCTTTTTAAACCTGTGGTACTCATGAAACCTTCAGAATGACTATTTTACAGTAATGAGAGAAGGAAATCTCTCCTTCTCTTGGTAAACTCAAACAGAATGCATAAAAGGTGTTTAATGAAACCAGAACACAGTGCTGGCACCTGTCTTTGTAGTGTGACTGCAGTGAAGGACTGGTGGCCCTCCACGATTCGTATCAGCAGATTTATCCAGGCAGAGGAGCTCAAGGTACTGCACATCTGGGGCATGAGAGCTATACTGCGAATAAATCCCAGCGTGCACCAGCTCCTGTGCTGCTCACGGGACACCAGTTTGTGAGATGAACAACCTAAAGGGGAGAGAGGGAGAGGGAGAGGGAGAGGGAGAGGGAGAGGGAGAGGGAGAGGGAGAGGGAGAGGGAGAGGGAGAGGGAGAGGGAGAGGGAGAGGGAGAGGGAGAGGGAGAGGGATGTGGTTTAAACATATTTTGAAAGGACCCTCTATATAGTTAAAGGGGTGATGAATTGAGAAATCAACTTTCCCTTGAGCTTTTGATATATAAAAGGTCATGGTAATATTAGAATATCCTGTAAGTTTCAGAGCTGAAAACTTCCTTATTAGTCAAAGAAAAGCTGTTATAGACACCAGGTCCAGAAAACGATCGATCTCAGAATGTGTCTCATCCTGACGTCATCATGTGAGTCGCCCAACGACTCATGGAGCTATTCAGCTCACGCTAGCCAGCAGCGATAAACATGCCGAAGAAGATAGCAAGATATTGCGCTATACCTGGTTGTGGAAGTCACTTCCTTCGGATTCTAATATTAGGAATGTGTGGTTGTACTTTATTTTTAATGAAGTTCCAGCTCACATGGGGAAGACATTATATGCGTGTTTGCTTTATTTCATTTCAATAATATTACTTTCTTGATCTGCTCTTTTCACATTTGCGCTTATATACACCGATCGGGTGGGCCAAGTAATACAAAAATAATATTACAATAAATTGCTGGGTGGATAAGAAATAAATCATTGTGTTTGTTTGATAAAGACGTTTACGAGCCCTGTGATTGAGAGAATCATTCTGGTTGCTGCTTTCAAAACAATCCCTCCCTCATGTGAACCGACAGGGGAGCTTAAGCTCATTATATATGCAAATCTTACCCATTAAAGTGTCTTTAACTGTGACATTTAATCATTTGATATAATAATAAATAAATAAAAACTCTGTTACCACTCTTGTCATTGGCTCCGCTCTCCACCAGTATCCTAAGAAGACCACAAAGAGTGCTAATGGCGTCGACCTGCATCACCTCAGCATGAATCCCAGAGGACAGTGACAGTGTCTTCAACAGATTAACCGTACTGGTCAACATGATTGCAGTAGGGTGAACACTCTTCTCCATCACCTCCCCTTCTGAAAGAATAAAATAGGTTGTATAAATCTACATGGCAAGGTCAAACAGTAAAACACCAAGATTAGAAAGTAATCAGAATGGCACACTGCCAGAGCAGTGTGTAGCACTAACCTGTGTCATCCTCTGTGTCAGAGTCTTCTGTGGTAGGTTGGGTGGCAGGTGGTGGCTCGGCCAGTTTAAGGTCATACTTGCCCTCTTTGCCCATCCTGTAGGAATTGGTGCTGCTGGTATCCCACTGGACACGAATCCAGCCATCTTCTCCCAACTCCCCAATTACACGCCCTAGGCCTGGAGGTGGGCCATCCTAAAACACACCATAAAGGAACTTAAACTAAAGGTTCCCTAGAATGAGTTGAAACAATATGTTAAATTGTTCACTGATATTTACATAGAGGGTATGTGTCTTATTTAAGGGCAAAAATTGTCCAGATATAGTTTTACAGGTCCACTTACAACCCTAGAAATTGTCTCTAGGATGTAATGCTCTGTTTTTGCCTTATATGAAAGAGACATGAATATTAATGTTGAGCTCTGCTTATTTCAGCAGCTCACAGCAGTTCAGTTGTTCAGCGAAGTGGCTCGTGAGTCTTGACCGTCCTGACAGAACACAGACCGACTGAATGACACTGAGCAGAACATCTCAAATGGAGATTGCTAAAATGCAGCTAACTTGTTTATTGGTGTTTTCAGATTATCCATGCGCAAGAGAGAGCTTGCATGCATATGGTTGCCAGATTGCATGTTTAGGTAAAACACCAGATGGTATACATGTTCTTTTCACAGAAAAGCTCTGATTGGGGGATTTAAATTACTGAAATCTGGCAACCGTAAGCACGAACGCTCAACAAAAACGCCCTGACAAAAACAAAACCAGTGGATTTTGTTCAAGTTTTTATTTTTTTTAAACCTGCAGTCCCAATGATTCAGCTGCATTTCCACCAGACAATGAAGATGTTTGAACATATGCAAATGTTGGGGGCATACATATTAATGATCCCCAGCGACTGAGTCACAGCTGGCTTTATGTTAAGAATCACTTATTATTATTCTGTGGTGTTTTTCATGCATGAGATTTACATAAGAAGGAGGAGGCAATGGTGTTTGAGACTCACAGTATGTGATGTCCATGTACTGAACTCTTATTATTTCACTATGGCAAGGTTAATTCAGTTTTTCATTCTAGGCCCCTTTAACTGACCTGCCTTTGCTTTTCTGCACACTTGCATTCTGAATTGTGGATGAGAAACACGTTGAATTTACTCTACCTGGTCTCCCCACTTCCAGTCAGGACCTCTCATCACCCTAGTCCCGATCTTCATCATAGCTGCCAACTCGGGGCCGGAGGCGGGGAGAGGGGTGGGAGTCGTCTCCTTCCTGGACTCTTCAAGAACTGTAGCAGAGTCCCCATGAGCTACAGAGCTCAGCTCCTCCTCACTGCTATCAGAGCTGGGACCTGTACAATACAATGGCGACACAATCATACCAAGAAATACAAACCACACTAAATAGAAATAACCCTATAGAACAGAACCCACATGGTCCCATAGAACTGAACAAATCTAACCCTATAAAAAGAGTCCAACTGCCCTAGACAATAGAGAATGTGCTAACCAATGAGTCGGAGAACACTCTGGGTGAGGGCGAGGAGGCCGGAGTTCAGCAGAAGGCTGAGACTATTGGCTCCGTGTTTGAGAGTGAGCATATGAAGCATGGCCAGCAGGAAGCGCGCCTGAGGGATGGTACCCAGACTGGGGCCTGCTGGGTTCTCATTAGTTATGGTCTGCAGAGGCACTGGCTGCACACCTGTAGGAGAGGAAACAATAATCACTGAAAATTAAAAGACTAAATACTCTACCGTAAAAAAGTTCAGGGTCAATAAGCTTTAAGAAATTAATACTTTTATTCAGCAAGGACATTCATTTGATCAATAGTAAATTTAAAATTATGCTCTTCTATTCAAATAAGAAAATGTTTCTTGAGCACCTAATCAGCATATTAGAATGATTTCTGAGGGATTATGAGGCACAAATGACTGGAGTAATGGCTGCTGAAAATTCAGCTTTGCCATTACAGTAATGACATATTACAATTTAAAATGACATTTCTAGTTTAATATTTCACAATATTACTGTTTTACTGTATTTGATGCCCAATTTACCACTCCCGACATTCAAGAAAAAAAAAAGTCAGCAAGGAGGTCGGAAGTGACAAAACCTTTGAAATGGCAACCATGAAACAAGCAGCTGTACAGGTCCGGTTGACAACATAAATGGCGGAATGACTGTTCTACATGTGGCAACAGCACGACTGCCTTTATAATGTCTCCTCATATAATGTCTATAGAAAGTTGCCATGTCCTCGTCTCCATTTCGTTTACATTCGCTTCCCCGTAAGATCAAGTGAGGTGTGATTCGATATTCAAATCTGTGTGTGCAGGTTTGAGATTTGAAAGAATGCTCTTATGCGCTTGATGCAACCACATTTGGCAATCCGTTAAGATTTTAAAACTCTTGTAGTTTGAGCCTGGAAATGTAGAAATTTCTCTCAAAAAATAAAATCTTACCAACCCTAAACTCATCTATAATGATCTTCTAGTTTTTGTTCTTTAAACTTACCCAGCTCTTTGAACTTGACACTGGCCTCTAACAAGATGTTGCGGACGTTCTGGATGGCCCAGGCATAGAGCTTACCAAACGTCACCTCCAGCAGCATCCGGTTAAATGGAGGAATGAGATCTACATCCTTTAGACAGTCAGCCAGAGGCTCCCTATTGAAGCAAAGCAGATATTAAATGTAAAGCCTGCTTTAAGTGCTATACATGGTTTATATTTTGCACTTACCCAATATTGTTCCCTTCCGGTATGACTCTCTGCCAGCCACAGAGCATGGCGTACTGTACGGATGGCAGGAGGAAGTTTTTGGAGGCCAGCTTAAGCATAGTGTCTATACCCTCAAGCCGGACCTCAGCTCGCTCCAGCTGTTTAAGGAGGCATTTCCTCATCTTCTCCACATCCAGTGGCTCCTCTTTCAGAGCAAACTCAACGATGGTGCTCATGAGGCTGGACTGAGAGAAGGAGCCCTGAACGCTGTGCCTTAACCAGCGGTACTTCTGAACACTGCCGATGGTGTTTAGCAGAGGATGCCACTTATCCTGCTACAAGTTAAAGGACGATAAAATAAATGGGTCTGTCAATCAATTCCATTTTTTATATTACATGAAATGCTTATTAATCTAATTAAGTGTACAATAAAAAGTGTTAAAAAAAGTGAAGTAACACTGCAAAGTAAATTAGTTTAAGAAATAAACACGCCAAATTCCATAGAAAGCATTACAAAAAAATGTAAATTGTAATTTAAACTGAACAAGGTGCTGTTGAAAAGGAATGTATTTACAGTAATTTTAGAAGGACAGTGACTAATGACACAAATTTCAGGGCTGCAGAGATGCAAGAGATATATTTATAGACACAGCTGCGATAATCTCTGACTGTAATATGTATTCAATGAGAGAGAGAGAGAGAGAGAGAGAGAGAGAGAGAGAGAGAGAGAGAGAGAGAGAGAGAGAGAGAGAGAGAGAGAGAGAGAGAGAGAGAGAGAGAGAGAGAGAGAGAGAGAGAGAGAGAGAGAGAGAAATGGCAAACCTTTGCTGATTTGACAGTTTGTTTCTTGTCCACAGGGACAGGGTTGATAGGAGCAGGTGGCTCCTCATTGGTCCCTTCCCTCTCCATCTTACACTCCTCCAGATCAGCTGACTCTGATTTCTTAAGCACTGGAAGATGAAACGAAACATGCTATAATTATAGACCGAATTATAGATTTTAACATTTAAATGAACAGTTAAACTAGTTACCTCTCTTTTTGCGGCGGTCTCTGATCAGTTTCTGCGTGATCCTCTTCCAGCGAGGCTGTGAGCTCAGCAGCTTCAGTTTGGACACAATGGACAGGTCATTACTGACGGCAGGCCTGAGCTCATTAAACAGGAAACGGAGCCTCTCGATCACTGGGGCACACACCTCTTTATAAGAGCGGCCCTGCTCCTGGTGTGTCTGTACCACACAGAAAAGAGGGGGTCAAAGAGGTCATTATGATGTAAATGACAAGGTGACATACCATGTTACACTTAAACCTGGTGTTAAAATGCATTATATATGAAAAGCTACTGTAAAAAGGTACTAAATTTAATCTCTTGTAATTACTAAATTGCATCCCAAATGGGATGGCTTAAGCTGAATATTCATAAGATACAATAGAAAACATTTATTTGGATTTAGATTGTCTTTGCTCACTTTTATTAGAGAACACTTGGCCTGGTACACCATTCGACACACATCAATCACAGATTTGGGGAGCGACCTCTGTTTCCCCTGGTCTACACCCAAGGCATATTGATCAACAAGAGAGAGGGCAACATGGCCTATATAAGAAAACAGATTTTACTATTAATGAATAAAAAGGAATATCCAAAGAACAACAAAAGACGGTAACAATGACACTGTTTTGGCTAGTTCAGTGAGCAGGATTTCAGAAACTAAAACTATAAATACAACGCAGAAATCACCACTATACACAACAAACACGAAGTTACCAAGGTCCTGGTGCTTGATTAGGCAGCAGAGCAGCAGGCGGCCCACTTCCTCTACAGGATGTTCCAGGGGAAAAGTGATGGGAGTGATGAGATGGTATTGTTTACAGCATCGCTCAATTTGGCATAAAAAGTCCTGCAGAAAATAAGAAAGAATCCAACATTAACCATCAGAACACATCACAAATGATGCAGTATCCATTCTACATGCAGTATCATTTTGACAGTGATTTCTTGGGGAATGGGATGGATGATAAATAATACCAAATTAAAAGACAGACAATTAAAAGTGATAGTCTTTCACTGTGTATGACCTTCACAGTGTGGTCCTGGGTGTTATTGTCAGCGATGGCCTGCAGGAAGGGCTGGGCGTGATCACTCAGAGTGATTCTGCGGCAGTAGAGTTTGGCTTTGTCAGGAGTGGTTGTCCCTGGAGAGCTGCAATGGTCCTCATCCTTCTCCTCATTATAATTATAGTGGATCTGACTCGTCTGAAGACCACCGAAGAAAATAGATGACTGGAGCCATTCTGGAAGGTAGAAGAGTAAAGTTGACTACAAAGAGAAATATTTTAAACATAAAAAAAGTGTTTTAATCATTTTGTTTTTTGTTATTTATTTTTATATATTTGATGCTCTACTGAAATATTTACAATATATTAACTCACTGGCACATTCTAACTCTATGCGGGAGAGAGGGGTGCTCATAGCCAGATACGAGGCATGTAGTCCCAGCAGCAGACCCAGGTTCCTCTCAGCATCTATAAGAGGTGAGGATAGACTGCTCAGGTCAGGTGTTGTCACCATTTCTTGGTTGGGCTGGACAAACAGAGAACAGACAAGAACAAGAAAAATTAAGACAGAACATTCGTAGAATAAAATCAGGTCGAAACTGGTGAATCCAAAGTCAGACAGACCTCCATGTACTGGCCTACACAGAAAGCTTGCATAGACTCTCTAGTGTCTTCAAACTGAAGAGCGGCCTCTAAAGCTACCACAGGATCGTCTCCAGCAAACTGGGCTGTGGAGGGAAAACACATGACAATGAACTTACAAAACTCTTAATTTGAAAGTTTATTTCAAGTAAAAGGTTTTGGACAATTGTGTTACATGTTTGCTATACCGAGGATGCTGTTGCCGGTTAAAGTCTGAGCCTGGAAGTCTTTAATATCATAGACCTTCCCATCAATAACAGTCCAGAAGCCACCATCTTTATTATGATTCTCCAGGTCAGCTTTGCGGATAAGTGACACTTCCTCATTGTTCTTTGAGCTCGGCCCATTGAAAAAGAAACCTGAAAAGAAAGACCGGTCACAGCTATTTGCGCATCACTGCTCCTCATTTACTCTACTGTCCATTTCTGTGTTCTAATGAATTGATGAAATATTGTGTTAAAAAATTTTTTTTTTATATTTCATACATTTGGTTTATCTCTCATGTTCCATCCTATTTTTAAATAGGTTTGGATTAAAGCAAAACTCAACTGTGCAATCAGACACTCTAGGTTATGAAAGAAGAGCATTGGGTGGATTTCTCACATACCCATAAGTCCAGGCCATGCAAGATCCTCATTATCATCTCTCTCTGTACCAGGGGCGAGATGGTTAAAACGGTCCAGGTGCTCAAGCAGAGCAGCGAGCAAAGGAATGGATCCAGTCTCCTGCATCAGGCCAGCATCATGGGTTAGCAGCAGCACAATGGACACGATCAACTCTGGTAGCAAAACACCTGGAGGAAGAAGGATGGTTGGCACGGTTGGTCTTTTATTAATGACTAACCCTAATGACGTTCGACACCCGTAAACCCGTTCATCTTCGGAACACTCTCTAAATATAAAGACAGAATCTTAAACTGAGAACTTTCTGTTCCTCCGTTGAATGCATGTACGGTATGCTGTCCCTTTCCAGAAAGGTAATAAAAACAACATCAAAGTAGTCCATATGTGACATCAGTTGGTTAATTAGACTCTCTTGAAGCATCAAATACATTTTGGTCCAAAAATAACAAAAAACTACAACTTTATTCAGCATTTTATTCAGTACTAACAAGGATTCGAACGGTTATGAATCAGTGTATTGATTTATGGTTTGGATCGCGTATCAAACTGCTCAAATCACGTTACATTGGCGATCCGAATCATAAATCAATACGCTGATTTATAACCATTCAAATCTTTGTTTGCTGATTTTGTACCAAAATGTATTTTCGATGCTTCAAGAGATTCTAATTTACCAACTGATGTCACATATGGACTACTTTGATGATTACTTTTCTGGATATGGACAGAATACCGTTCATACATTCAATGGAGGAACAGAAAGCTCTCGGTCTAAATATAAAATATCTTAAACTGTGTTCCAAGATGAAAGGAGGTCTTACAGGTGTGGAACGTCATTAGGGTGAGTCAGATATAAATTTCATTTTTGGGTGAACTAACCCTTTAAAGATTGTTCACATGAGGTATAACTTTTAAACCAATTTAAGAAGTGCAAATTGTATATTAATGAGATCAAATATCATTTCAGACATGTCGTCAAACCCTTTGAAAGGAAGAGATTGAAATTTTCCAATGAAAATTCTCTGCACCACTGTCTTCATTCTAAAGGGTTTGACATCATGACACTTAAGAGATCACATAAAGAAAATAAAACGTATAAAGAAAAGAAAAAAGGAAAATAATGACAGCAGACAGGCTCATTTTCAGAACTTAAACAGAATTATAAATTTTCCTTTAAATTTCAAAATTGTTCTAAAGCTTTATTTAGTCATGATGACTGTTATATGTTAACATGAAATAGCATACAGACCTGTGAGATCTCCCTCAAGGACACGTGCCACCTCTGCAAAGTGACGATGACTGTTGAGGGCGATGCTGGTGGCCACAGGAAGAATATCCCCAATATGTGTGCACAGCAAAGCCATGTACTTCTTCAAAAGAGATCCTACTCCCAGAATCTCAGAGTGACTCAAAGCTGTGACAATGAGAGATACTGTTGACTTGATGCTCAAACGGCAGCTTCCGTAACAAAATCCCTGGTCATAAGGCCACGCACAAATTAAATTAAGATCTTCTACTTACTGTATCCTCCCACACCCACAGTGCCATTGACACCCACGTACAATTTGCAGACTAACAGCCTCTGAAAGCGCAGCAGTAGGTCCAGCGAGGCCGAGCGCTCCTTGCTGACCTGTTCTGTGTCTTGGCAGTTTGAGATTCGTCGTGCCACATCCTTAAGACGAGCTATAGTCTGCGAAGCAATGTTCCTACGGTACAAAGCACACAGAAAAGTTACATCAGGCTATACACCAGAAGTAGCAATTTAAGTTAATTTAGAAACTGATACTTTAGTTGAAGATTACAAATGATTGATTGATGCTCTGCAGTACCTGAGCAGCTGTTGGACCAGCTGGACCAATGGGAGGCTCTGTTTGTTGGCAGACTCATAGATGCCGGTGTTGATCAGGTCTTTGTCCAGCGTGGTGCGACAGCGATGCAGAGAGGAAGCACTGGCTTCCTGCTCATCGATCTCCTTTTCTTTCTGTGCCTCCTTCTTCGCCTCAATATCCTAACAGAAGATACACAAAAAATGTGTTCACTGAGAAGTCAAAACACAAATTTTTAACAATATAATTAAATAAATAAAAATAACCTTGTGTGTGTTTTGGATAACATATTACATCATTATTAATTTTTTTAATCATTTTTAACAATTTCCCCTCAGGGGTCATAAATCCATTTTCTCCTCTGTCTGTTTTTTTGTAGAGTTGCAGATCTGAGGCATGAAAGGTGGATAAATTAAGTGACTAATGAATAAAACATGCTGACCTGGATCTCGGCCGTGATGGCAGCATTCAAAGCGGACTCCAGCCCTCCATCCGCCATCAGACTACTAACCAAGAGGTCGATCATGAAGCGACGGCCAGGACTTACACTCATCTCATTAGCAGATGCTAAAAATAAAAAATAAAAACACAGAAATGCTTTTGACCATCAAAATTGTATTGGGGGGAGAGAAAAAAAAATTCACCTAGTACTTAATCACCAAGCATTTAAGAATAAATAAAAATGTATATTTTACAGAACAATAAATCTTTATAATAAAATGTTAAATTATGATTCAAAAAAATCTGTGATTAATGTCTTAATTTTTTGTTAGGAAATCTTATACATTCACTGAGAAAGAAAAAAGTACTGTACACTTCTCTATACCGACTGTAAAGAATATTATAAAATAATATAATTTCTGCCTCTTTCTGTGATGTGAAGCACATCTGATCACAGATGTAAGTTATTTCAAACACTCGATCAAATGTTCTCTTTGGTTGGACAACAGGTTTGGGAACGCTTTTCATTACAAGTTTGGAAAGATGCACATGTTGCTTTTTTTAATGCACATTAAGGGGGCTTTCACACTGGGCATGTTTGCTGCGGTCCAAGCCTGAGCGTGATTGCTCAGTCTCACAGTGCTTGCAGAGATGGGGCAGCATTTACTACGAACCAATCAATCCACTCTGAACAGTGCTGTCCTTCACCTGCACATATATTTATTAAAAAATTAAAGGTGTCATGAACCGTCAACTAATTTTTTCTTGACGTTTGCATGGTTTTTAAATTCAAAAACATCATAATGAATAAGTAATAGGCTATTTTCTACACTAGTTTTGAGGCCCTCTCCTGAACGCTGGGTTTTGATGGTCGTGCCGCACTGGAGACTTGGACGTAAACGCCAATGAATAGGATTGCATAAGATTTGCATATTTATTGAGCTCCCCTGTCAGTTCAGTTCAAATGAGGGAGGGATTGTTTTGAAAACAGCAACCGGAATGATTCTCTTGATCCCAGGGCTCGTAAACGTCTTTATCAAACAAAAACAATGATTTATTTATCATCCACTTGCGACTGATTGGAATATTATTTTTGTATTACTTGGCCCGCACCAATCGGTGGATAGTAGCGCGAAGCACAAACCCAGATCAAGAAAGGAATATTACTTCACTATTTGAGATTCACCGGCTTGCCGACGGGATTCCGTTTTGGTAGCCCGTCTGGAAAAAACACAGCCCCGGGACTACTATTACATATAAAAAAAGACGTTTTACTCATATAAGGGTGTTGCACCATTCTTGTCGTATCAAATATAGAAGGCACAGCATTGTGTTTTAATCTTAATATGTCTGCAAATCCAGCTCGACCTGAGACTTGTTTACAAACGATTCCGCAGTGAAATAAAGCAAACTAGTGTACATGTCTTCCCCACGTGAGCTGGAACTTCATAAAAAATAAATTATGTATCACACATTCCTAATAATTGGATCAGAAGGAAGCTTATGCAGTGACTGTGTTACCAGGAATAGCGCAAATTCTTGCTATCTTCTTAAGCATGTTTATCGCTGCCGGCTAGCGATCAGAACAGCTCCGCGAATCGGTAGGCGGGACTACTGAATTAGACATGCTTATTATTCTGTAGAGGCGGTGTTTCGCCACACAATGATGTCAAGGTGTGGCATATTCTGAGGTCGATCATTTTCTGGGCCTGGTGTTAATAAAAGCTTTTCTTTGACTAGAAAGAAAGTTTTCAGCTCTGAAACTTACAGGATATCCTTATACTACCATGACTTTTTATATATCAAAAGCTCAAGGGAAATTTGATTTCCCAATTCATCATCCTGCCTTTATGATTTTATAATTTCATTAAGCTAAAATCACGATTTTGGTTTAATTTCAGTCACTTGTGCAGTCCTAGATTAACTTCACACAAGCACAAAAAAATTCTCACTTCACACAAACAAGCTCTGTCTCACATGCTAAACTGTATCGTACCATGCTACTGTGGTAAATGTATCACACATACCAATTTTTTTTGTAGCACATACAACATATCCGTCGCACTGTACAGCCCTGAAAGGTATAAGCTAAATACTAATCAAGCATTATCTAGCAGTTTTCCAAGCACAGAATTCAGAATCCAATGCACTGACCTGCATTGGGCAGCAGTGAGGACAGGGCTCTTGCTCTTTCCTCTGCAGTGGGCAGTAGCACTGACCAGCCACTCTGGAGCACGGCCTGGGCGGCCGCCTGCACAGTGTTTAGCACCCCAGCGTTGCTGGCCAGTGTCACCACCGTCTGCTTGAGGTTATTAAGCAGTCCACTGCCCAGGCCCAGTCCCAGCTCCTCAGGATCCACCTGGTTACTAATGGCTGCATGGAGCTGAAATAGATTAAAAACAATGATGATTTTCATTTCTAAAGGAACTATCTCTTTAAGAGGACAAACATTCAACAGTTGGTTTAGAATAAATAAATGTACATTCTGTCAGACTAATAGTTTAGATGGCTGACCTGTAGTCTGAGTAGGTTGAGAGCAGCCACAACCATGCATTCTTTTTCCTGTGCCGGTGGCCAATCAGAGCTGCCATCCATGCCCTCGCTGACCTGCCGCAGCAGCAAGTCCAGCTGGTCGAAGGTCATAGTGCATACGTCCACCACAAATGGTACACGGAGCCCCACGGACCACTCAGAGCATGATGACCATGCAAAACTCTGAGAGAATATATAAAAGAAAATAAGCATGCACAGTCAAATGTAGTGTACAATGCATCACATCTTGGTGACTGACAGGTTATACCTGGCCAGGGCCGCAGGAGATGCCCACTATGTGTTTGGAGTTGAGCCCCGGGAGGGCTTTAGGTTGCTTCTTATTGGAGAAGAGTGTGTCAAAGTGCTGTAGTTTATCATTACTTCCCCAGCTGTGCACCTCTCCTTCTTCTGTGAGGGCCAGGCAGTGTGTAGACCCAACCGCTACATCCACCACCCTCTTACCTAAATTGACAAATAATGAGTTAAGCGCAGACTTTACATTAAATGCAAATGAAAACTGATGATCAAGCATGAAATGGAATTTTTCAATATTCAACAGGGGAAAAAAGAAAAGAGATTTGATTTTTATCCACATGGAATTGAACATGTAAAAAAAAAATCTGTGTTGAAAAACCTGAAATGTATATTTTGTGAAAACAATGGCTGAAACCAAAGGAAAACTCTGAACCTTGTAGACTGTCAAGCAGTTTGGGATAGCGGACATGTTCGTCAGTGCCGTGGCCGAGTCTTTGATTGTCTCCTTTGCCCCAGGTGTACACCTGTCCATCTTTAGTAAGAGCTACAGAGAACTGACTCCCGCAGGACACCTTCACGATATCCAAATCCTGCAGCTTCTCCACGAGTTTTGGCGTCTTGCATCCGTCGCTACCCCCACGGCCGAGTTTACCGTAGTCCCCATCACCCCATGACCATACCTGCCCTGTAAAGAGCAAACAAGATAAATACAATCATATCATATTCACTCATTATTTTAAAACCACTTCTGAAAGTGCGCTTTTTAGATTTCATACCATTTTCAGTCACAGCAAGGGTCTGAGCATCTCCACTTCCACAAGCAACATCAAGCACCTTAAGCCCTTTTAAAGCAGTTACCAGCATAGGAGTGGTCTGGTCCTCACTGGAGCCTTTAGAAACAAGGCAGACAACATTTCAAATGGTCTTGAAGTAAGATTCGACATGTCTTGGTATAAACAGGTAGATTTTAGCTGGGTTTATACTATAGATATTACCGTGTCCCAGCCTGCCATAGTTTCCCCGGCCCCATGTATACAGCTCTCCATCTGCTGTGATCGCTGCACTGTACGTGCTGCCACATGCAATGTGCATGACTTGTTTCCCCGTTGGCCTCCCTGAGAATACGGAAATCATGGTAGGTTCCTCTAAATACCTGTAGAAGTGCAAGAAATATACAAAAAATCAAACAACAAATTGTGTAAAAAAAATTATTATATATGCTTTTTATATTACACATTTGAAATATACTTTATGGAATATACTTTCAGAATTTAGCATTAATTGTGGAATAAATGCTAAACTGTATTTCACACAGTCCATGGCAACATTAGCCTAGAAATCTAGATGCACCCTAGCGGCAGAAATTCTATTGTGCAGCAAATCTAGTGTAGTCTAGCAACTTCTCCTTAGATTTAAGAGCTGGAAAAAACAAACTCTGGGTAGGCCAATCACATCGTGTATAGAGTCGTGGGTGGGCTTAACATAATGATGGCAGAGTTGCAGAGGTTCCGTGCTTCTTGTAAACAAAGAAAATGGTGAACGGCTGTCTTTTGAACCAGCTTTGGCCGCGACTGGAAAACTTGGTGTTAGGCTTTTCTTTGAGAAAAGAAAGAACAACATTGAAAATATTTCTAAGAAGGGAAGATGTGTTCGGAGTTTTGCCGACCGGATACAGTCGCTTCACATTGCTATGGTCAGTTGTAGGGAATTTGAAAGACAACCGATTATCCCGCCCCTCAGACTGAGCCTGTTAATGGTGAGTTTCCAGACCCAACATCTTGATGTGGGTCTGGCTTGTCAGGCTATGGCAACATACCAGTCCTTAGAAGACTTTCATATTTCACTTTCATAGAAACACATGACATGTTTTTTCAAGCTACACTAACATTCAAAAGGTTTAAGGTACCGGTAATTGTTTAAAAGAAATTAATACTTTTATTTAGCAAAGATGCATTACATTTTTCAAAAAAGTAAAGAAATGTGTAGTTACAAAAGAATGATATTCTTTTTTTTAACACCAAAGTATATTAGAATGTTTTCTGAAGGATCAAAAATGATCTATGCTTCACAGGAATAAAATACATTTTAAAATAAATAAAAATATATATTTAATTACTTTAAATTGCAATTTAACAAATGTACTGTATGTTTGAACGTATAAAATGTAGCCTTGGTGAGCATTAAAAGACATATATACATACAGATAGAGATATGGATCTGAGAGACAGTATTAAAAGTTTGATGAAGTTGATATGCTCTTACGTGGTGTCTCCATGTCCCAGTCTGCCTCCATCTCCACAACCCCAAGAGAACACCTCTCCATTAACTGAAAGAGCTAAGTAGTGCTGCCCATCAGGATGAGCTGCAAGCTTCATTATTTTCTTAGATGACAATGCATGGACTAGCATTGGGGCCTGATGGGAAAAAAATCACAGGTTAATTGGTATAGTGTACAAATCAAAATTAGAAAACAGCAACAGCAATTTGAAGTGAAAAAAAAACCAAGGAATTCAGCTAATAAAATGAGGGACTCACAAGAGCAGTGCTTTTGTAATTTTGTGTGTAGACAGCACCCGTGATGGTCAAAATGAAGAAACCCTTCTCTGAGCAGACAATCTGTGTGACCCCCAGGTTTGACAGTGCCTTGCACTGAATTGGTCCATTCACATTAGCGTAAGGCTTCCATCCTAGCAGACCCCAACCAATCACCTCCTGCAGTGTACCCTGGAAGTGAAACGACAAAGAGATTGAGGTCCATTAAGAATGTTTTAGTTTTTCTCATAGAAAGATTATAGTGCAGTATACTGGGAGCAAAGGGACATAATCACATTTAACTGAGGGTTCCCTGAGGCTTGCTGGAGAATCATTGTGCTCTAGAGCCAAGAAGCTGACTTCCTGTGTGATAGGGCAAATAAAGTGTAGAACATGTTGTTGCATGCAGTACCTTGTTAGAAGTTGGTGAGCTGCACTGCGGGGGGCTGCATGGGGCTGCCAGGCGGTCCAAGTGTGCCATGACGACTACAGCTGTCTGCCGCAGATCAATGGCCAGGTCATTATCTTGAGGCAGTGTAAGGTAACGCAGAAAGCTCTCATTTGGGCTCAGAGGGGCTGAAAGGATCTGAGTACAAAAGTAGTGAGATATAAAACCTGGAAGAACAGTGCAGTTCTAAAAATGATTAATTGATTCAACCTCACCTCAATCTCCTCTTCGGGAAGAGGCTCTTCCTTACTGCTGTGGATGTTCTGGAAGCGCTGCAGGAGGGGCAGTAAAGGGGCACTGGTGCCCTGGGTTGAGCGCTCATTATCCATCTCTCTGGTTCCACTGTCCCAGAGCTTTAGCAGCAGCAGAACCGCAGACAGCAGCTGACTACAATACACATGCAAAAGCAGGTTAGAGTATTTATGAATAAGACTATTCAGTCCTTCCAAAAGTCTCACATGCAAGGTCCAAAATTAACACTCATCGAGGGCCAACTGAGAGTAAAAATTGTCTTTCAGTTAACAGGAATTGCAGAAACATGCATTTTGGACCCTGGTCAAATGTAACAGAATTCTGAATACCTGAGAGTTCCTCGCTGCACTGCGAGCTCCAGCAGGATGGCCAGGGCCAAGTGCTGATCCTGCAGGGGAATGTTACTGGGTGCTTTTCCACTGGCACTTCCATGGATGTCACTGTAAAAAGGTGGGTAAAATAAGCTTTAAAGGGATAATTCACCCAAAAATTAAAATGTTATGTTTATCAGCTTTACCCCCAGTGTTGAGGGTAACGGGTTACAAAGTAACGGATTACAGTAACGATATTACTTTTTTGAGTAACAAAGTAAAGCAAAGTATTACACTAAAAATATCTGTAACTACACTACTTTACTAGACTATAGGAACGCGCTTTCGTGTGTTACCCAAGTCGCGTTGCCTGTGTGTGAAGCTTTGATCTGTTTAAGTGCTCTGTGCATGTGCTGCGTGTGTGTGCTTGGCTGGGCACCGTTGCCATAGAGATCGACTGGAGTAATGTAGCTCCTGGTGCGAGGAGAGAGGGAGACGGGGACAGGGGAGTTCGGCCACTGGCGATATTCACATTTCTTTAAATAAACATTTTCACTTTTCTACTGTCCAGTGATAATTTGGAAAGAAACCCAAATGGAAGCCTTATTTTGTGTGTGTGTGTGTGCCATGAATCTAATAAAAAGCTAGTTTTGTTCTCAGGAAAAAAGTTGTGTTCTCATGTTTCCCAAAGCCTGTGTTTTGAAACTTGTGTGTTGACATTTTAAAATGACACAATTATAGCCGCCTTCATCCTGTTGTTTGTGGTTTTTCCATGAGGCATATTTTTTTGGGCAGATAGGGATATTCTTCTTTCATATGGTTTTTACATGCCATTTTGTAAACATTTATACAATAAAAACTATGCTGACAGGCTAAGTGATGATAGGGCTATGATGTTTGTCCATACATCTACTCTAAAATAAGAAACTGGAAAGTAAAGTAATAAGTGGTGAAGTTACTTTTCAAATGAAGTAACTAGTAAATTCATCTCATTACAATTTACAGAAGTAACTAGTAACTTTTTTTTTTGTTTTTTTTTGAGTAACTACCCCAACGCTTTACCCCCAAGAATTTATGATCACTTAAAACGTTAAAATTCTACATATAGACTGAAGACTGGAGTAATGGCTGCTGAAAATTCAAATCATCACAGGAATAAACTACAAAATATATTAAAATGTAAAAACAGTTATTTTAAATTGTAATAATATTTCACAGTGTTTTAATGTATTTTTTTATCAAATAAACATAGCCTTGTGACCAATGAGCACAGCATACTTCTTTCAAAAACATTTTTAAAAAATCTTACTGACCTTAAACTTTTGAAAATTAGTGTAAGCTTTCTTAGACAAAAACTTACTACATAGAAAACAATACCACTACTTCTGCATTTGGGAATAGTAAAGATGACAATTAAACCTGAGGAATTTGGTAGCCCTCTCGACAACCTCCAGCCAGACAGGAGACACTGTGCCCTCATCAAACAGTGTAGCTTCTGGGAGAGCCCGAAGAGCGTCCAGAGACTCCTGCAGTAACTCACTGCACAGGTCTGCATCATCACCTGAGATGGCACAAACACACAAAGTTAATGAGTGTGAATCCAAACTTCTTTATATAGTATACATTTCATTGGTTTAAGCACTAGCACATAATGATCATGTCAAGTGCTATGCAATGCCCTTAAATGACAGTGCTGTCTCAGTCCACAGCCTAAGCAATCGCTCCGCTCTACTCCACTATGGTAACCCAGTATAATTTAAATGGATCTAATTATTCCAACACAATTAAACATTAAACACTATTAAACAATAAAGTCTCCCCCTTATCTAATTTTGCCCAAACAACACATACAATGTGTTAATTTATCAAAAGCGCGTACACTACATTTCCAGGGTACACCTTACGTACAACCAAAACCACGGTGACTTCGAGAGTTATCAATATGGACGTTGGCGTACGGCACGCTCAAATCCTACGCCAGCTCAGGAGGTGGTGTACGAACGTTTTGAGTTAGTGAGAATGCGCAGAAAAACTATTCCTAACACCAAAAAACGCGCTGACAAAGATATGCTAATGATATATTATGACCCACTGTAAAAAAACAACAACAACAACATAGTAATTATAAACTTCTGTGTTTATTTTTGTGCAACATGGATTGACATTCTGGATTGACAAAAATGACATTCTTCTTTTTTTAAATAATAATAATAATAATAATAATAAAATAAATAATAACGACATTATTCTTCCAAATAACAATAAGCGTCATTAATAATAAAAAGTGAATGAATGGTACTCCACATCACATCATCATCACTATCGTACACCCCAATACATGTGCCGTGATACGAAACGTGCTATAAAATAATGCATTGTGATAGGTAATTTCTCATCCTCAACAGCTATTTAAACTGCTGGAGTGTGCTTCTCAACCCCCACACTAGTAATTTGGGTCCATATTTTGTTTTTGTGGGTGCCTTTAATCCCACTCTTTAAACTCCCAAATTTCCACTTCCCTGATGATGGTCTTGATGGGCGCGTCTCAATCATCTTACTAGTCCATTATTCAGGGCACTGATCAGGGAGTCAGCCCATTGACTTATGTCCTGTGCCCTAACTAGTGGGCTAGTGAGATGATTGAAACGCGCCCGATCTCCACGTCGGAGAAGTTTCGCTTCTTTGCCGTCTTCCGTGTGTCCATGGCGTAAAATGAGGGCGTGGGGGAGGCGGAGACATGAATATATAGGGGCGTGTTATTCTAATGACGATCGTTTTCAGCCACGGCATTTATCAAGGGTAAGTATTGCGTACACCTGGATTGCAGAGGTGCGCACAGCTTCATAAATCAGGCGGTGAGAGGAGTGTATGCATAATCTTACGCCAACATACACGCCCGTTTCTACGCAAGATTGATAAATAAATGAGGGCCAATAACACATAAGTTCAACAATTTTACTCTTCTTGTCTGGGAACTACAGTTTCAGCAAAAATCATGTTCAAGTACTTGATTTGTTCACATTCACCCTGAATAATATAATCTATTAGATTGCATATTTTAGAGAATTACATTAATCGAAAGCAACAAAAAAAATCATGTTTAGAAGAGAAACACAATTTTGTTGCGTAGATCTCAAATAATAAGATTTAGTAAATTGGAAAATGTGTTTTCTTTTTTTTTCAGTATGGGCTGTCATTAGCAAAATGTGCTTCAGCTCCTCGATATTTAGGACAGTATGCACTGTCAAACTAACAGAAGTTGCATCTTCACATTCTATACTTTCTATTTGGAACTTAATGGACACAAAAGCAAAAATAGGACTATCCACAAATAAAATGGCAAAAACTAGCATCAGCGCAAAAACTGCTGCTTTAATTAATAAAATGTAACAATAGAGTAAAAAACAAGTCTCTACACTTTAAAACAAACATTATAAAAATGTACACAAATCAATAGGGTCCAAAGGCTTTGATGCACTTTCTTAAATTAATTCTTAAAGCAGGCCTCCTATAGACCATTATACCATCCAGCTCTGTGTGCAAAATATTAGGATGTCTCTTTCACCAAAGTCAAACAATCTAAACTTTAACACAGGATAAACATTTACCCTTCCTCTCATACATCTGCCTCCTCCCTTTCCTATCCCTTTCTCTCATATTCTCACAACTATAGCATTTCTCAGTCATTCAATGGAATGTGCATATGGCTCAGGTTTCAGGGCGGCTTTATTTCCTGGGCCAGAGAGGCTGTATCCACCCATTCCCTGTGGACACTGTGCTGCACTGCTTTCAACATCTAGACATCAAAACTAGATCTCCCACCAGTCTGTAAACTTCTGCCCAGGGTTTCAGCTACAAGCAGAAAATACATTTCTGCTCATTTTTGCCCTCTACTCCGGTTTAAGCTGCAAAGTCAACCGTTTGTATCAAGTAGAGATTAATCCCTGGCCCAATTTATATGGCCCTTCACATTAAGCTCATAAAATCTACCAGTTGAGCAATAATTTGACCCAACAACTTTTATAAATATAGAACTCATTAAAAGTCACTAATATATTACACTAGATCAATGCATTAGTCAGTAATATCATGGGATGCCTTCATATGCTTCATGTTCAGTAATGCGTGTCAATATTTTAAAAAAATATATGGTTTTGAAGCAATGGATTCTGGTTTATGGACACAACATTCTGTCTCTGCATGTTATTTCTTATGCGGATCGGTATGAGACAGAAATCCTAAAAGGGGATCATGGAGTTTCATATTATAAGCTTAATTTTAAAATGGAATACTTCATGAGGGCTACAGACCAACTGGAGATTCAGGTTACAAAGGAAAAAGAAGTAGCAATAAATTCTTTCTAAGAATTAGAAAACAGATCCCTTAAACATTTTGTCAACAAAAGTGTTGTTGTAAATCAAAGCCTATTTCGGGCAATGGATGCTGGGTAATCTGCATGCAAAGCTGGGTAGATTACTAACAAATAGCAGTCAGATAGGTACTGATTCCAAATGACATGACAAAAAATGTTACAGTAATAACATAATCCATTACATTCCGTTACACATTTAAGGAAATTATAATCTGACTATTTTTAGATTACTTTTGACCCAACTCATTTATCACTTTGATTTGAATAGGATAGCCTTGACAGCTAATTTATGCTGATGACCAAATCAAAGTAGGTGGGCTTTATGCTCACGCGAATTTGCAGCCCAAACCTCGCTGCGCTTCAGTAAACAGCCATAAAGTGTGAGATCTAAGTAGTAAAACATTTTATATTTGACAGCTTTTTTATATGGATGACAAAAAAAAATTCAGGCAAACCAATAAAATTGTCTAATTTCACCATTTTGATAAAAAAGGTGCATATACGTTTATGTGATTCATGCAATGTAATAATTAGTAACTGTCAATGTGAGTGGACAAGAAACATTAACAAAGCCATTTTCATCATATTGGAATAATATTGAATGTGTATACTGTGAATTAATTTAATAAAACTTATTTGATATAAATAAAGCTTACTTACTAGTTACAGCCTTCAATAAATTAACTTGACCAAGAAAATTATTAATAAAACATAGGCTAAATATCAGCTGACAGAAGAAATTAAAAGATTATCAATTAACGCTCAGCTTTAAGAGATGAAGAAACAGGGAAAGATAACGAGAAAGAGTGATGCAGATGACAGAGGAGCAAGCACGTATTGGCAAATAATCTACTGTCCAATGGCATGGTTATAAAACTATCAATTCATATCCATATTTTTGGCCTTCAAACATCTTAAAAAGCACACAAGTAGATCAGAGAAATTAAAATTCTCAGGGGGACGACCCCTGAACCCCCCTAACTATCTAAAATTTTGGACCTGTGAAAACCCTACACTACCCAAGTAACCCTGATGGCCAGCCAAACCATGCTGGAAACAGCTTACCTGATCTCCAGGCTCGGCGAAGGAAGGCAAAAGCAAAGGAAAGTGCTGCTCTTGATCCCACCCTGGCCAAACCCTCCACTCCTTTACTGACTGGTCGAGTGCTAAGGAAACAGACAAAACATGTCAGACCATTATTTCCATTGCTTCTAACCAGAGCAGTTTAAAAAGTAATCCAACTTCAAACAAAGCTCTTTTTTTCCTCACACCTTTTATTATCGATGGCAGAGAGCGGAGGGCTGAGGGGAATCTTCCAGCGCACTTTGTACTTTTCCTCCATCATGCTGTGGGTGAGTGAGATGAGGTAGCGCTCCAGAATCACCAGTCTCTGGCTCAGACGCAGGGCGGAGAGTGTGCTCTTAGCTGTCTGCGAAGAAAGCTTCTGTTGGTCATCCACCAGCGCCATCAGACAGTCCTTTAGCTCTACGGGTTCTGTACAAATAATAGGAAAAAATATAATGTCATGTGTTTTATACAACAGTTCAATAAATAAGAAGTTAATGTTGTGGTAATATTTTAGACAGAATATTGTTTGTTTATTTTGCCAAAGAAAATATTACCTATAAAGCCACAACATAACCATTCTGCAACTCTGAGCAACACAGTACAGGGAGTGCAGAATTTTCAGGCAAGTTGTATTTTTGAGGATTAATTTTATTATTGAACAACAACCATGTTCTCAATGAACACAAAAAACTCTGGAAGTTTTAGTTTTTAGTTTTAGCTATTTTAGGGGGATATCTGTGTGTGCAGGTGACTATTACTGTGCATAATTATTAGGCAACTTAACAAAAAACAAATTTATACCCATTTCAATTATTTATTTTTACCAGTGAAACCAATATAACATCTCAACATTCACAAATATACATTTCTGACATTCAAAAACAAATCAGTGACCAATATAGCCACCTTTCTTTGCAAGGACACTCAAAAGCCTGCCATCCATGGATTCTGTCAGTGTTTTGATCTGTTCACCATCAACATTGCGTGCAGCAGCAACCACAGCCTCCCAGACACTGTTCAGAGAGGTGTACTGTTTTCCCTCCTTGTAAATCGCACATTTGATGATGGACCACAGGTTCTCAATGGGGTTCAGATCAGGTGAACAAGGAGGCCATATCATTACATTTTCTTCTTTTATACCCTTTCTTGCCAGCCACGCTGTGGCGTACTTGGACGCCTGTGATGGTGCATTGTCCTGCATGAAAATCATGTTTTTCTTGAAGGATGCAGACTTCTTCCTGTACCACTGCTTGAAGAAGGTGTCTTCCAGAAACTGGCAGTAGGACTGGGAGTTGAGCTTGACAATCATCTTTGATGATACCAGCCCAAACCAGTACTCCACCTCCACCCTGCTGGCGTCTGAGTCGGACTGGAGCTCTCTGTCTTTTACCAATCCAGCCACGGGCCCATCCATCTGGCCCATCAAGACTCACTCTCATTTCATCAGTCCATAAAACCTTAGAAAAATCAGTCTTGAGATATTTCTTGGCCCAGTCTTGACGTTTCAGCTTGTGTCTTGTTCAGTGGTGGTCGACTTTCTGCCTTTCTTACCTTGGCCATGTCTCTGAGTATTGCACACCTTGTGCTTTTGGGCACTCCAGTGATGTTGCTCTGAAACATGGCCAAACTGGTGGCAAGTGGCATCTTGGCAGCTGCACGCTTGACTTTTCTCAGTTCATGGGCAGTTATTTTGCGCCTTGGTTTTTCCACACGCTTTTTGCGACCCTGTTGACTATTTTGAATGAAAGGCTTGATTGTTCGATGAACACGCTTTAGAAGCTTGGCTATTTTAAGACTGCTGCATCCCTCTGCAATATATCTCACTATTTTTGACTTTTCTGAGCCTGTCAAGTCCTTCTTTTGACCCATTTTGCCAAAGGAAAGGAAGTTGCCTAATAATTATACACACCTGATATAGGGTGTTGATGTCATTAGACCACACCCCTTCTCATTACAGAGATGCACATCACCTAATATGCTTAATTGGTAGTAGGCTTTCCAGCCTATACAGCTTGGAGTAAGACAACATGCATAACGAGGATGATGTGGTCAAAATACTCATTTGCCTAATAATTCTGCACTCCCTGTAGTGTTTCATTACTGAATGAATCCAGGTTTTTAACGAATCAGGTGAACCAATTATTCAATCGCCCATTCATAAAGAGAGCCATTTACTTAATTCCTGAATGAATAAGGTATTAAAACAAAATCAAATGAACAAATTAATGAATAACTTTCACAGGTACCTACTGGCAAAATGTGCTCAAAAGTCTCTTTGATGAATGCCCTAAGACATTAGCTTTTTATTGCAGTTTTGAATATCATGATAGAAGTATGGTACAACAGTGAGAAATAATATGAAATTTTATTCAGCGATTAACATTTGGCTTTGTATCAGTAGAAACCCTGGAGTATATTCAAATGATCGTGCTCCCCCCCCTTATATCCCCCTGAGACGAGAGATTTATGCATTTTATTTCTGGAAAAATTCCTCTCGTGACGCATATTGACGATATTTGCGTCACGAGAGGAATGATTGCCCAGAGGCTAAAGACTACAGCCAGCAGACGGAGCTATTTCCGCATGTTTTCAACTCGTGCATGGGGAATGGAGATCACACTTACAGCACAGCTCAGCTACAGGCATTAATTTAAACGGATGCTAAGCAATGTAAGTGTTTTAACTTCTCAAATTAATTTCTATGAAAGTTAAGCTTCCAAAGGCATGAACTGAAAACGCGTTGTGAATGTATGCCGCGAATGTGGTCGCGATTACCTCAGCTCTCATCACGAGAGCTCATCAACTCATTTATGACGTTAAATGTAATCTGACTCCTAATCTGAGTCAGCTGTGAAACTCACGCGGCAACTCGATCGTTATATTGAACAGACACGTTCAGTATTCAATTGTAGGAACTCAGTCTCTGTAATCCAGTAGCGGTGGCTTTGTGAATGGCCTCACAGGGCAGCGAAGCATTCTGGGAATTGTAGTCTTTCATCCCCATGAGACAAAAATACATTTTCTGACTTTTCTCAGTCTAGAAAGTACCAAATTAAAAAATAATTTCACATTTCTACTACATTAATGACCCAGTTTAAATACAGATTCATCCTCCCAGCGCTGAAGTACCCCTTTAAGTCGAAAGGCACAAAAATGCAAGTCTATATTAAATTGGATCTAGTTATAATGTTGATGTTATATATAACAATGTTTGATTCAACGTGAGCCCTTGAAGTGCATTCCAATCAAAGCCTTCATTATGCTTTCTTGAAACCGTCCGTCTGGTTCCTGTGGACTGTTGTTCCAGTGGACGGCTGTGCACGCATTCATCTCTGCACAGCCTCTGGATAAAAGCCTCATACAAGCAGACAGGGTGAATTAAAATAGCCGATCTTAAATCCACTTAAGCCTTATGTAAGCCAAGCTGCCTAACCCTCAAAGGCCCTGAAGCAGCACAGTTTATAGAGCACCAATAAGAGGTTATAGTGCATGGAAGGGTGAGTCTGAGCAAGAAAAAGTAAGGGTTTGATAACGTAACACAAAGATAAGTAAAGGAACTGCTTTTACTTTCCACATAGCTGTTTGACAATTTGTTTGATTTAAACAGGCTCCCACAGAAGCTAAAAAGCACCAGCATTCGTTTATTTCCTGCAATTCAACATTTTGATTCTAGTATAGTGGTAGTTGGTGCTGTTATCAGTAAATGTCCCATTTTCCTCACCACTTTTATTACTAGAACAATGGAGAGATGACAGGAAATGATAGGGCTTTTCAACCGCTCTCTTTCAAGGGCCAGATTATTCAAATCAAAACACGCAGGCTATTTTATAAAAGGAAAAATGTGGGAAAAAAATTAAATAAAATATCTTTACCAACCTGCATAAGAAAAAAAAAAACGGTCATCTGATAAAGGAGTTCATTTTACAGAATGAATACATTTAAAAACCAAGGAAAATAAAACTTGATTAAAAAAATAATACTAAAAATAGAGCCTGTTTCTCTATAATCCTCCCATTCAGAAAGCAAAAATAAGCCTCTTTATCCTGCATGTTATTCTTTGATGGGTATAAAACAAAAGTCTGTAAGATTATTTAAAAAAAAAAATAATAATAATAGATGCTATTTTATATATATATATAAACTTAATAAATAAATAAACTTTAATAAATACATTTTTAAATAAATAAACAAATAATCTTATACTGACCCCCAACTTTTAAACAGTAGTGTGCACAAATTGTCAACATTACAGTACCATGCAAGTATCTTAAAGGGATAGTTCACCCAAAAATTTAAAATTGTGTCATTTAGTGTTCCACTAAATAAACTTTAGTGTTCAAAAGAAGTTCCAAAACTGTATAATTTTTTTGTTCTGCTGAACACAAAGGAAGATTTTTGGAAGATTGGAACCAAGCAGATCTCTGCAGCCATTGACCACCATAGTGGAGGGGGATACTATGGTAGTCAATGGCTGCCGATATATGCTTTGTTACAAAGATTCTTCCAAATTTCTTCGTTTGTGCTCAGCAAACAAAGAAATTCATAAATGTTTGGAACAACTTAAGCGTGACAAAATGACAGAATTTCGTTTTTTGGGTGAACTATTACTTTAAGATACAACAATATAGCACAGTGTTTATTATGTGATACTTAATATACAGCGCCACAGAAAAAAAAGAAGAAATATGCATTTAGTTTTTGTAATAAAATATTTGTAAACTGTAGGATGGATGTGCTTCCCCACTTCAAAACCAAAATTCAGTTGGAAACACTGGTATGGATAATATAATTTTGCAATGGGATGTAAAGAAATCTGATTATAGATTAAAGAGACCTAGATTTAACGATCATGCTAGCTTTACTATTATGAGTGACAGTTCATTGGGTGGGACACATCATTAATCAGAAGGGTTACTACCATGTGATGGAAAGCCACATAGACCCCCCTTGAAAATGTCCTTATCATCACCCACCAGAAAGCTGCTCCACCTAGACTTGTCTGTAAACACACAGGGCCTACAACCACACATGGGGTAAAAATAACCTCACAGACAGTATGTACAGTCACCCGAGCCCCAAACACCTCACGCGCCAAGGGGAGCCAGAAAACACACACACACACACACACACACACACACACACACACACACACACACACACACACGGAGTAGGTCACCTGTGTGGTGACAGGACTGAATAACTGGGCCACATTTAGATGTGGCAAATCCATCTGCTATCCTACATTACAGTGCTATGCCGAGGGGAAACACAGCCAATGGAAACTGCTCAAGGGTTTGCACTTAGATGTCATGTGCTGAGGAGGGAGAACAGTGTGTGAAGTTGGGGCCATTGCAGGTGATTAGTTGTGGGATGTCACAAGCCGAAGTTAATACTTAAAACTGAAAGTTTCTACTGCAGTGTGATATATATCCATGTAAAGGATTATATAAAAAACAAAACAAAGGCAGGAACCTTTGTTCTATGTGTCAGTTGTCATTTGCATTTTGGGATATGGGCATGGCACTCAATGGAGGCAGATGAACGCAGGCTTGCAGGTGCGAGTTTGTCATTTGCCCTCGTTCAAGGTTGGTTTACCCCAAAATTTTGTTCATCCTCTGAACACAAATTACTTCTCTCCCCCCATTGACAGTCTACACAAATACCACTTTGATGCTTTAAAAAGCTAAAGCAGCACCAGGAAATCTTTCAACCTACATAATATATTTTCATGACTCTTGTGATGATACATCGACTTACAATAGATTGAATGACACGTCTGCCATAGCCTGACGGGATCTGTATCGTTTTTCATCGTTCTTTTAAACTTCGCGTTTCAGTTAGTAACCCGAGAAGTGCTTTACGGCATTTACATCACTTCCACCACCACCCCCACTTCCTTAAATTCGGACGAGTGAACCCAACCACTGTTTGTTTGCCTGATGTTATAGTCATGGCCGAAGCAGCACAGAAAAATAAGAAAGCAACGGTTTTGTCGGAGGAAAGCAAAAAGAGGATTATTGATCGGATTAAAGGCAACTTCATTATAAATAAAAATGGGATGCCACAATACTCAATATAATATTGAACCATTCGGTACGGCATTCACGGTTTCAATAAGCGCTGGTGAATTTTTGTCTTTGCATTTAATTATTTCCATTTCTCTACATATATCTCTCAGTATATTTCGGCTCTTTTTGAGTGCGCCTGTGAGTCTATGCATTAATATGAGCAAATATCTAATCATATGCACTAAAGTTAAGGGGTGTTAGCTGCGTTTTAAAGCCTTGCCGGTTAAACATTTCATTCACGTGCTATGCACTGTTTTGCAATGAGCGCATGCACTAAATGTCTGTCAAACACACGTGATTACTCGACAGTCTTACTGCGCTAATACTGTCAAATACACACAAGGTCATATAAACGCAGTCGTTTATGTCTAAAGTAAAAGTAAAATCACGTGTCTATGAGATGCAAGCAGGTCGTGAACACGCTGTCCTTAAAGGGACAGTTCACCTCTAAAATGATTTTAATAATAATTTAAAAAAAAACTTTAATACAGTAGCTTTTAATCAATGTTTTATAATGAAGAATCGGTTTTACTTTTAGCCTACATTTATTCATTCAAATTCATACTTAAAGGGTTACTTCAACGATTAGCATATGGCTTTGTATCAGTAGAAACCCTGAAGTATATTCAAATGATTGTGCTTTCCCCTCTCATATCCCACTGAGACAAGAAATGTATGCATTTTATTTCTGGAAAAATTCCTCCTATGATGCAAATTGACGATATTTGCATCATAGGAGGAATGTTTGGCCAAAGGCTAAAGACTAGAGCCAGCAGAGGGAGCCATTTCCGCATGTTTTGAACCCGCGCATGAGGGATGGGAGCTCACACTCAGAGCTCAGCTGGCAGCTACAGGCACTCATTTAAATGGAGCTATGGTGAGCAATGTAAGTCTTTTAACTTCCCAAATTAATTTCTATCAAAGTTAAGCTTGCAAAGGCATGAACTGAAACGCGCCAGACTGAACTCGCGTTGTGAATGTATGCCGCGAGTGTAGTCACGATTACCTCAGCTCTCATCACGAGAGCTCATCAGCTCATTTATCTCACTCCAGCAGTTAGTGCTCAGTGCGATACTTGCGTGGTGACTCACTCATTATATTGAACAGACACGTTCAGTTTTTAATTGTAGTGTCTTCTCCAACTTAGTCAATCCAGTAGGTGGCTTTGTGAATGGCCTCACAGGGCAGCGAAGCATTCTGGGAATTGTAGTCTTTCATCCCCATTTTCTGTCTTTTCTCAGTCTAGAAGGCACCAAATTCAAAAATAATTTCACATTTCTACTACATTGATGACCCAGTTTAAATACAGATTCATCTTCCCAGCGCTGAAGTACCCCTTTAAATGCTCTAAACTGAAAAAATAAAAAAATGTATTAAAATATATATAATTTTTATTTTATATATATTATACAATACACTGGGAATGTTTACAAGGGTTTTATAAGTAAAGCTGCCTGTATTTAGTAGATTGTGTTTAACTCACAAAAGATTTATTATCAGTTCAACAGACTGAGGTATAGAAATTCTACATTCTACAATTTTTAAACAAAACTGCATTGGTATCGGTCGATACTTCGAATTTTTGGTCGAATCGGTCAAATTTTTTATATTGGATTGGGTCGGTTCTGAAAAAAATGGTATCAGTGCATACCTAGTGCGAGAGATGGAAGAGACAGTATTGATCGACCAAGAAAACAATGATCAATGCGTGACATGACTTTTACTGAATTACATACAAACGTGTTAAAATGTAGCATCATTTTTAATTTTGTGGTTGGTCACAACAGCATGGTGGACAGCAGTCGCACACAAAACACTGGACGGGTTTATTTTTTTAAACGGCTAGACTGCATGCAACTCAAGATCTTGAAATGTTTTAGAAAGTATTTATAGATTAGTTTTTTAGTATGCAGGAAATCATATGCAAATTGAGCCAATGACGTATGAGTGGGTTGATGACCTTGCAAGATGGTAGTCAGAGGATGCAGTAATCAGCATGTTGAGTTCAGCACTCTCCATTTGAACCCAGAGCATGTCATTAAGTATCACCACCCACCTGGCTGCCTCCCCCAGTCCCACATCTCAATGATGGAGTGATGTAAAGATGAAGCTGCCACTGCCTCCTCCTCTTCCTTCTTTTCCTTATCGTTCGTATCATCTTTCTTTTGGGTGCAATCGGCACAGTCCTCTGAGAAATTCAGAAGTTTTAGAAAACATCATGAAAAGCCAACTTCACAAATATATTGTAATCCAATAGGATTCGAGGGTAATGTGGCTTTTACCTGGATGAGCAGACTCTTCTCTGTCAAAGACAATTTCTTCATCCTTCACCATTTCATTCCACATCTCGCTCAGTCCTTCAGAAGAGAAGGCTCGCTGTAACAGAGAAGATATTGTTATAGCTGGATCATTTTAACAATTTATGTATTATAATTTAAAGAAATTAGACAACATTCAACTAACAAAACAATTAGTGCTGTCAATCGAATACATTTTTAAAAATAATTATTTAATTGTTTTTATATTTATATTTTATATACCAAATTCAAGAAAGAACTTAAAGAAAGTATATTTTAAATATTTGTTGTAATGGCATCTTTTTATGAATGAAGGCAATTAATAAATATAATAATAACAAAGAATGTTCTTCCAAATACACATTGAGAATAATTTAATATATCAAATATAAGATCTTCTCAATGTGTATTTAATTGACATTAATTTAATATATCAAATATAAGATCATGTCAAAGATCTTATATTTGATATATTAAATTAATGTCAATTAAATACACATTGAGAAGATCTTATATTTGATATTAAATTAATGTCAATTAGTGCTGCTTGTGTGAAGTTAAGGGTAAGCAAAAGCTTTAGCTTCAGCCTACACCTTCGGTTAATAAGAGTGCAAACATTTTTTTTTTTTTTTGGTTATGTATGTCTGCATGCATATACCCAATTTTATGTATGTACCTATATGACTTATGCTATTCTGTGTAAAATGATTGCAACTGGAATTTTGCTTGTTGACCAAAAAACAAAATAAATAAATAAATGAATAAAAATTCCAGTATCACTGATGCTAAAACTGCTATTGATGTCTCTTGATTTTTTTTTTACATTAAAATGATAGACATTCAACATTACAGTATAATTAAAAGCTATCAATTTCAACATTTATTAGGCTTAAAAAAATAAAATAAAAATTGAACAATGTTCACATAAACCCATTATAATTAATGTCATATTTACCTGTCTAACATATACAGAAACTAAATAAAGTTATTAAACAGTTGGTATTGCATAAATAATTAAATATAGATTAATCATTATTTAAGCTATAATTTTCTCTGTTATTTTTGTTCTTTGATTAACATTAAATAAACAAACATCACAGCAACTGTTTTATTAGGCTGTTGTGACTAAGATCTGGCGCTGCCAAACATGGCACGGATCGGACACACCGTCCAACGCATCTCATTTTCTCACAACTCTTTAAGTTCATTTAAGACGTTATTTAACTAATTTAAGACTGCTTTTATGAGAATACTCAACAAAACGATCAAAATTTGGTCAAACATACTCGATCAACAACTCTTTGATCCTTTAGAAAATTTAAGTGAACAGTATTTACTTGAAATATAAATATTTTGTAACATTATAAATGTCTCATATAAAATAAAATGGCAGAGAAGGCAGAGGTCTTTTGGGGAACATTAGCAACTGTAACATTTTCTATTTTGGCCAACTAGTCAGCAGTCACCTTATAATGCTATCAAAGCCTGACCGAGTACTTGAGCAATAATTCTGAAACTTGCCCAACTCAAGTTTCAAATGGAAAACAAGCAAAATAAAAAAAACAAATTAACGACACCAGACTCCCAACTGTAAAAAGCAGAGAGAACTTCACACAATCACATAGTTGACACTAATAACAGCACCTTGAGCAATACACCAGTCCAGACAAATGTCACAGAGACCCAAACATACAGACACCCATAAATACCATTTTAGGGTGTTGACTTCATAAGTCATCACTGCACTACTACCAAGAATCAGTACTAAATTCATCCAGTGTTTTGAAACTGAATCCGTTGAACAATTATTCACAGCAGTTATATTTTCCCTTCAAAACATGAGGGGATATATCTGCAAGTTGTAACAAAATATAAATAATTATGTAGCAGTATGGCACATTTGCATGCATGTATATGACTTTCTTTCTGAAAAATAAAATTGGAGTTGTTGTTGTTGTTTTTTAAACATTCTGGCTCTTAAACCCAGCCTAATGTGCCGGCGATTTGATTTCGCCCGCCGGCCGGCAACTCAGCCTGGAAACCCGTACATGCATTTCTACTGCTTCTGTTACACTTTTGCGGGAACCAATCACTGATTGGCTTATTCACCAGTGCGCTATTGGCGGGTGACGATGACGGATAGAGAAGCGATGGGTCATTGCCCGTTGATCACGCCTCCTGTGGTCTGATTGGTTGAAGGGCTATCCAACTGCATACAGAGTCATTTGAACTATGCCTGTTGATCACGCCTCTTGTGCAGTAGAAAATACAGAGCAGACTCCACAGACTAGTGTTCAATCTTAATTTGAGCTTGGTCTGGTGATAGCCAAACAACTTCCAAGCATTATAATGGAAGTAAATGACAGCCCAAAATTTGAGTTTTTGTAAAAAACATATCTATATTTAACACATGATAAAGTAAAATATCTAGCTTCCAGCAGACCCCCTTCCATATTCATCTTGCAGAAATGTTTTTTTTTTTTTTTTTTGCTGCTTTGATGCAAACGCACCCCGTTTAGACTCAAATAATATATTACGAACACAGTCCAGCAGGAGCAGGGAGAGGGGCAAGCATAATAGGAAAAAAAAAGTCTGAAAACACCCTTATTCAAATAAACCACACTAACAGAACAAATCACACCAGGGTTCATTTTAAATCGAACCAAACTTTACCCACAAATTCAAACTGGTTTGAAAAGGGTTAAAGGTTAAAGGATTGACCAAGATGGCAACAAAATAGTTAATAATATTATAACAATATAATATAATAATGTCCAAATTTAGAAAGAACAAAATGATTCAGCTTTAAAACTGAAGTCACAAGAAACAAATAGCCAAACAACAAAAGTTAAGCAAACTTTCAAAACAAAACTGACAAGATAACATTTCTTGGTTTCGAGCAATACTCTCCAAAAATAAATAACTTTTTATTTATATATTTCTCACAAAAAGCTTCTTGCAAGTTCACAATATTCATAAATTCAAGCTATATGAGAAGTCTCCCTGTAAACACCAACAAAAGGTCAGAAAAAATAAGCATAAAGAGACTTCTGTTTGCTTTGAGAGCTCTGACAGCAAAACACATTGACTGAAATGCTGTTACCCCATTGCTAAGGGAACCGTTTTAAAAAAACACACACACAATGCAAGCTTTTCACTAGTTTAAGACCTCAAGCAAAACTTTTAATATTCAACTACTATAAATCATCTATCTACTGCCATTCAGCATCAGTACTCACCGAGAGACAAGATACAAACGATTTGCAGTGTTACCAAACTATCCCTGTTTCTGCTGAGACTTAGTAACCACATTGCTAAATGTTGACCAACAGTGCAACCAAGTAGCTTTTGGATAAGGGCTTCAATACATCCCTGCCCCCTTAAAAAACATCAACACACTATATTTAGCATCAAGGCTGGGACATCCTAAACAAAAATATTTGGACCGATGACAAAATTCATTCATGTCAAAATTTACCTGCAAGTCTATCTTCAGCCATTTGTCATGGAAGCGCAGCTGGGCATCAAGGGAAAAAGATGGAGACGGCATCCTTCCCTCGGCTCTCCAGGCTGCAGACGCAGCCTTCCTTAAAGAGACACATTCACGGGTCAAACAGCAAGTTAACACTGTGGTGTAAAGCACTAACAAGCAAAACAAATCACGTCATGCTATCTATATCTCATTATGTTGGCTATCCCGCCCCAGCTAATATTGATCATTTGCATATAGATTTTCCCAAAGGCACAGTACTTCAGTACAGTGTGTAGTTGATGATGCAATCTGGCCTTTTTTAGATAATTGGGAACCAGCTTTATAGCCAAATTCAAAACTATATTTGTTCTTCGTTCAGTATAATACTTGGTGTTAAACAAATTAAAATAGGCTTAGAAATCATAGCAAATCATTTTATAAGGATGTCATCTCATACTGAAATTAGGCCTTTCCAAATACAGAATTTGTGAATTTTTAAAGGATTTATTTTCCATGGAAAAGAATTGGTGGATTGGTGAATGAATATATTATGTCTCAAAGTACTCAATATCAAAATAGTCCACACTACTTAATTATTATATTTCAAGTCTCCTTGCATATCTCTGTGAAACACACACAATTATGTCGGGTCAGAGGTCATTCTTCCACCGGAACTCTCTCGTGAACATGTACAGCCGTTGACGGAATGTTTTAAATATGGATATTTTTCTTACAAAAACCTATTACGTTACTTCGGAAGACATGTATTAACCCAGCTAACATATGGATAACTTTATTATGGATGGACGCACTCTTAAAGCTTCAAAAACACAGACAGTATTCAATACATTACAAAGCTGGGAAGAGCCAGGATATAACTCTGATTGTGTTCAGATAAAAGATAAGTCATATACATCTAGGATGGCTTGAGATGTAAATTATGACAGTTGTTTGGGTGAACTATTCCTTTAAGTATTAAGATCAAATAGTTAAATTGAACTAAAGAATCAATTTCTATAATTTTGTATCCCATATTTAGTGACACTTCATTATCATTGCACAAAACATTCTTCAAAATGTCTGTTTGTTTATTTGTTGATCCTTATTTTTTCCATTCTCAAACGTTTAATTTCTGTGAATTGTCTCTTTAACTTCAAACCTAATCAACCTTGGAATGTTAAAATGTGTCTCCAACCTCTTCAATGCATGAAAACGGACAGATAAGCAATGATTAGCATAGAAACAGTAAAACATGAAAATAACATCATAACAAAATATTAAATTATGATCGTGGCACTGTATTAAAGCGTGCAGAGCTGATCGAACATGAGAGCATCACTGAAATAATTTATTAAAATAAACTGGGTGTTGGCTTAGTCACATCCGTATTTAATATCCTATGTCAATATCTAAACGTAAGAAAAATAGTGTTGTTGTTTTAATCAACAGATGTTGCTGTAATGCTGCAGGTTGCTATCTGTGAACGCTGTGTTGTTGATGGAACTCAGCCTGTCAGCCGCTAGCAGCTACAAGACAGGACGTTCCCAAATACAGCGCTCTGACCTGCCATTCTTGAACACACTACAGCCTATTAATACAGCAACCCAGCTATATTTACCTATCCTAAAAGTCATTACAGAATCAATGCATCTTTTACCTGTTCGGTTGTCTTATTGAATCCTTGCTGCTTCGGTCTTACCACCAGCTTCACTGCACTTTAATGTCGGCCATGTCGTGTGTTGACTGACAGTATCGGTAGCCAAACAAATGTAGAAGAATCAGATGACGTATTTCAGTCAGAGGGCGGGACGACGTAAGGGCCAATCACCGGCTGGGAAAGACACACGTGGATAGAGGCGTTCATTAAAATTGAGCATTTATAAAATTACGTACATTTCGTTTTACCGCATAAACTATTATATACAAATAACCACTTTTCTTGGACTTACCTATATTTTAAGCTAAAATGTATATTTATGTATAGTGTATGTAGCTACTTTTACCTGATACGTTTTTCACAATTTCAATAATTTTTTTCACAATTTTTTTATTCTGGTTAATTTAATTGCTCATGAGGTGTGAAAAGTTAATTCATAAAGTACAAATATTCAGTATAGTTTCAAAATGAATAATGTTGCATGCCACACCACAGTAGGATACTAAATTATTTTATTCATTTAGCTGTTCATTAATTTAGCATTATTGTTAGTAAAGTAAAAAATGTGGGACTAATGAAATCTGTATTTAAAATGCCCTCTGAATGAAATATTTATTAATACAAATTTGCATTATTGCTTAAATGAAATACAAACCATCTCTTAAGTAAACATAAAGATAAAAAAAGAAAAAGAAAAATATTACAATCAAAATTAATAAAACATTTATAATAAAAATGCATTGCACAGCTTTAGGTTTTGTTGTTGTTGTTGTTGTTGTTGTTGTTGTTGTTATGCATAGGTTAATTTAAAGATTTCTTCTGTACCCTACGATTTGCATATCTATGAAATAATTGTGCAAAAACACATTATTAAACATATATTCAATATCACAATTCAGAGAAGAAGAAAAACAACACACTTCACCTTAAACAAACCAAAAGGTGGCCATTACTTTAGAAAATGTGTGAATAAAATGCATGTTCCAATGTCGTTTTTATGAAAATTCTGTCATCCTTTACATTTACCCTCATGACAACCAAAAAGTGCGTGACTACCCTGCTGAAAAAAACAATAGAAACCATTACAAAAATCCTACTGGTTTCCACTAAAAAACCATTACAAACCATCAGCTTTTAACCATTAAAAATGGTTTCCATCACGTAGTGTGTTTTGGGCATATTCCATTAGGATTTAATGGTTTGTATAGGTTTCCATTACAAATTTGTGTTGGTCTTTATTTGCACTTTTAATGGTTTCCATTGCAGTTTGTACTGGTTCTGATGGTTTCCATTACAAATTTGTGTTGGTCTTTATTTGCATATTTAATGGTTTCCATTGCAGTTTGTACTGGTTCTGATGGTTCCATTACAAATTTGTGTTGGTCTTTATTTGCATATTTAATGGTTTCCATTGCAGTTTGTACTGGTTCTGATGGTTCCATTACAAATTTGTGTTTGGTCTTTATTTGCACTTTTAATGGTTTCCATTGCAGTTTGTACTGGTTCTGATGGTTTCCATTACAAATTTGTGTTGGTCTTTATTTGCATATTTAATGGTTTCCATTGCAGTTTGTACTGGTTCTGATGGTTTCCATTACAAATTTGTGTTGGTCTTTATTTGCACTTTTAATGGTTTCCATTGCAGTTTGTACTGGTTCTGATGGTTCCATTACAAATTTGTGTTGGTCTTTATTTGCACATATTTAATGGTTTCCATTGCAGTTTGTACTGGTTCTGATTTGTATGTTTGACTGGTAGCTATTTAAATTATTACTAAAATTATACACTGGTTTTGCCCTTGTTGCTTAAAAAAACTAAAATATATAATTTTAATTGATATAAACTGCACACAAACTTTTCAATAGCTAACAGCTAAGGTTGTGTTTTTCAAAGAATGAAGAACATGCACCTGAAATCAAAATTATACATAGGATTAAGACCAACTTTTTTACTCAACCCAGCTGAAAATAAACATCTGACACAAAAAATGAACATGACGTTTTTATTTATTTATGTACATGAAATTCTCGTTCACTGAGGCTGATTTAGACCTGCAAAAAGAAGGAGAATGCATTAGGACAATGGACCTCTTTAACCACATCATCAGTACATGAGATTATCCATACATTATATATTTATATATGGGAATCTCAAAGAAGTTGTAAGAAGTTGTTGATGAAAACAATCATGCCTAAATTCATTTAACACTTTGAGTACTTTGAGCAGATTCAGGATCTTGACAGCTGTGAGCTTTTGTTCATTAGTCATTTCATGGTCATAGCATGACGATCATCTGTTATTTAACCTTCTCCGCCAGGTATATATTTTAACCTGCTAGCCAGCACCCGCACTTTTGAAAAAAAATCCCAAGAAATGGCACATCCAAACTTAAACACATACAGTAAAAAACTGATGACTTTCATGATCATGCCATGTGATTTTATTTTGAGAACACTCTAACTGCTAACTGATGTGTATTGTCATCTTCCAAGCATTCAGTGAATTGTCTCTTTTGTTTTGTGGTGCAAACTAACTGCCTCATTCAGTTTCAGTCTCTCCTGCACACATTCACACACCTCCGGCCCGGTTATGGTTCTTTTTATCTCTGTTATAATTACTAAAAAATTTCCACAGATTTTATCCCTCATTTTTTTTTTTTTTTTTATCAAACTTCTCACTTCACTTTCTTTAGAGGAAAGTGCTGAACTCCTGTCAGAGAAGATGGGGTGAGGTGTGTGTGTTTTTTTTTTTTTTTTAAAGCACTATTCACACCCAGTGGTAATTCAGGGAAATAAGTTCTCTGATGCGCCACTTGAAACATTGGATGGATTCTGTCTTTTGAACTTTTAGCATCTATCTTATGCGAGTTGATTTAGATTAATATGTGCGAGGGAGAGAGACAGTGCTTAGTTTGAAGACAGAGAAAAAAAAAGTCCAATTTAAGAAAAAAACAGCAATCATAATCAAGGACTGGAACTATCCATTTTATAACACTATATGAGCACTCAAGAAGTATAGGAACTGATTAAAAAAAAGCTGCTCAAAACATACCCAATGTGATGATAAAAATATAAACGAAAAAAAAGATATTATTAGAGAACATTGGTATTGCATTCAGAAATGGTATGTACTTACCATTGACAGTTTTTGTACGGTTTATGTCACTTATCTTCTCCGCCAGATATTTGCGTACACATGGGAGGCGCTTTTTTATTTCTTCTGAGGTGTGGCCTCTTTCATTCAACCTCTGAGACAGACACTCTGTTTGAAACACACACACACACACACACACACACACACACACACACACACACACACACACACACACACACACACACACACACACACACACACACACAGTGAAATTAAAGAACTGAAGGACTTTAAATCTGACCACTCTCAAATAAAAATCAAGTAGCATAAAATGCTTGATAGCTCAAACCTGAAATCACACAGTGACAGCCTAAAGCCCAATTTATACTTCTGCGTCGAGTGTACGCAGTAGCTTGTACGACATACCCTGACGTGCACCTCTCCAAAAATGTAACAACGCGTCAATTCAATGTGGACCGCAAGCGCTGTGATTGATTGGTGTGTCAGAACCCCTCCCTCAGGGGTACACATGCTCCCTCTGCATGTGTAACTGCATGTTGACGGATCACCATACTATGGAAGCCCGTTTCCGCCACTAAATAATAAAAAAAATAATAATAATTGCGACTTTTTATCTCACAATTCTGACTTTTTTTCTCACAATTGCGAGTTATAAAGTCAGAATTCTGAGATATAAAGTCGCAATTGCGAGTTATAAAGTCATTGATCTGCCGCGTCCCGACACAGAACGGATGTGAGGTGATAACGTTCATATTCTGATGTGTTATTATGGAAATATAATCCCCAGAACATCACCACCCTCAGAATGTGCTGTAATTCACGATTTCCTTAGAGAACGAGTGTGTTCCATAATACGAGTGTATTTCATAAATAACGAATCATTAATAGCATATTTCATTAATAACGCATCAGAATAGGCTGTAATGCAGGATTTCGTTTGAGAAAGAATTTTATTGACCTCCATATGCTCGATTTTGATCATATTTGAAATAATAAATTAATTGTAAAAGGCTCTGTTACCACTTCAGTTCAAACCTCAATGTCAAGGTTATTGGTGCATGTGCGCGCGCACACACACACACACACACACACACACACACACGATTGAATGGTGTTGAACCTGACAGAGAAACAGTGAGTTCTGCTGCCGAACAGTTGCAACAGAAATATGAGGTTGAGATGGAGCAGTTTTCATTAAAAGCCTACTCCTGTAAATAATGATCTTATATGTTTTAATAAAAGGCCCACGTGTCAAATTCAACCAGAGTACCTTTGCATTTATTTTCTATTCTCAAAATCCTGCATTACAGCATATGATGCGTTATTAATGAAATATGATCCCAGAATAGCGCCACCCTCAGGTGACTGTATGTAGCCTACCGACAGAGCACTGACGTGTTGTGATCGGGCAACAGTTTTCATTAAACGTTAAAAAGATAAAATGATACTGTTTCAATAAATGGCGCACGTGACACCAGAATCAGAAAGAATCAATATAGGAGCTTTATTGCCATTTTTGCACACACAAGAAATCTGTCTTAGTTGCAGAAGTTTCCAGTATACCCCAGTAGCTACACAATAGAGAATAAAAATAAGTGAATGAGTGAGATACACATATGCATAATACACACAAATAGACAAATTTGTATGTACATGTGTGCTATGGAACAGAATAGGCTATAATATAGAATTAACAGTTAGGGAATGGAGTAAGAGGTTCTTGTCAAATACATATAGTAAGCTATATAACTGCTTGTACTCAACTAACACTATACATTTAGCCTACAATACTAAGCCTGTACTAGGAATCCTTTCACTTGACCTGTTACTTGACCAAAATATTCACCCTACAAATAATCCATTGCTTGCTTTGATAATTAGAGCAAATCACGCCATAACCAAAAAGATGTTTGCACTACCTAATATGTGCTCTATAGTAAGTGTTGTTAAAAATACAGACTTCAGTACCAAGTTGGTACTGAAAATTAAAAAATGTGACGATACCAACATTTCCATTTTAAAAATTTCAGTACGGACGTGGTACTTTTCAAAACACTACTCTAAAGATAACAAATATATTTCTAAATGTATGTTTCTAATTATGCATATGTTGTTAAAGGTGGTTCCCTCCTTTTCATTGTTCCTAAAAAAAGATTAATTGTGACATAAAAAATCCTTTGCTAATCAGCAAAGTAATTCAACTGTAATTGCCTTTAAAATGTCTAGTATAATTTTCAGCATCATTACTCTTTAATATCATGTTATCTTTTAGAAATCATTCTAATATGATGATTTGCTGCGCAATATTTCTGATTATTATGACAGCGTGATAGTAAATTAATTTATAATGTTACACAAGATTTTATTTAATAAATGCTTTAATAAATAATAGCATTAACCATCTTCTCATATTTATTTCTATATTGAATGTAATTGTCTCTTCAATTTAATAAGACAGTTTGAAGAGACCAACAAACAAAAAAACTAATGTTTGAATTAAAATAATTTGCATAATAAAATGTGAGTGTAAGTAATAAGGGTTGTGCTTTGATTAGATTGTGCTTTACACACTAGTAAACTGTTCAAGGCTCACCTCAACTTCAAACAGCAACCTCGGGTCATCCTTCAACAGTGCGGGCAAGAGCAAAATAGCTGGTTCCAACTGTAGGCCTTTAAACAAAATAACATCATTAGATTAACATAACATGGGGGATGCTTTTAGCCAATACTTTTTTTGTTTGTTTTAACCTTCATTACTGTTTAATGCCCACGGTATATTTAGTTTTTTATATGTACGCTTAGTCGAACACACAGCCATTCAAAGTATACTTAATTTGACTAGTACAAATACACAGGCATTCATCACATGCACATTGGGACAAGTTGCAATACCCCTCTTTGAACTATAATGTATGGCGGAATAGCACTTAGTACTCAGCGCAGTAAAAAGTCCCGGGTCAAACATCCTACCTCATATCACAGGGGGTGATGTGAGGGACAATGTTTCAGCCGGGACTTTTTTTGAATACATACAAATGTCCTTTATGTATTATGTATATGTATAAGGCCATATTAAATTACCTTTTTACGAAGAGTACGCATGTGCGGACGCACTCTAGTACATAAGAAAGAGTCTTTGATTGAATCAGGAAATGAAGCAAAATAACTGAGAGAAATAAGAATTAGGCCTCAGGTGCCATGTCCATAATGTATAGCAAAAGATCTAGCATGAATTCTATCTCAAAATAATTAATTAAAAGCAGTTATTACTCCACCACCTGCGTTACTTCGTTATACGGGAAATGCACTCCAGACCAACAGAACTGTAGGTAGAGCCAATTTCTTGTTTTGTTGAATTATAGCACCACCCTAATTACCTTTTTTTTAGCCTGCCATCTTCACAGTCCTCAATCTTTCGCCTGAACTTGTCCTTAAGGGGACTCCGTGAAACTTGAAGGTCTCTGTGCTATTACAGAGAGCTGTGTAAGAATTTGTTGGCTAAAGTAAAAAAAAGACATTAAAAAATAGTCATACATAAGGAGGCAATCAACACACTACTGTACTTACCATTTTCACCAGTCTGAAACGAGTCTCCTCTGTGCTATGGTTGGACACAACATTTTTCCACACCATCCTTTCTTTGAGGAGCTCTATGTTTGGTTGAAGCTTCTCTAGATGTCCCCTAATACTTTGTTCATCTTCTCCTGCATCAACCTATAGGGGTATTGAAATTGGTACAAATGTGGGTACAAATACAAAACACACTTACACAGGAATCTATAAAAATTAATAAAATTTGTCTTAGATGAACAGACACCAAAGTTCTGCTGCTACACCAAATGTGAATTGAGAAAGTTTGTTTGACAGCCACCATTTAAATGTTTATACTTTAAAAAACTAATTTGAGTAGAAATATGTAATTTGTTTAGCAAATATTTTAACTTTATTATTATAAAAAAAAAATCCTTGTGTAATTTAAGTGTTTGTACAAATCTGTTCAATTTTACCTTCAATATTATAGTAGGCTTCAACTGACTCCCATAGTTTACAGCATCAGTTAAGAGATGTGTATCCTATTCCTTGAGAAAATTTGCCATGCATGTGGCATACCTGTTATGTAGCCAAAAATAATCGATATTGAACCAAGCTGTTCTTGTGACAATTTATTTAATTTAACTCTTAATTTTTTCTAAATTTCATAAACTAAATAGTTTTTCAGTTATCACAACTGTTATAACAGAAACACTGGCACTGGTTATTCAATAAACAGATATTACTGTTACTAAACTCTGCTCAAAAGAAATGTAATTACAAATTGATCCATATCGTGATGTGTATCGTATCGTGACATTGATGATGCACAGCCTTAACTGAAAATGATCTTCAAACCAATTCATTAACAGTTACATGCAAATATTCATGACATGAAATTGGCCAATGTTAATAATTAAGCTAATGATAAATAGCCTAAATAAATAGAGCTAACGTTAACTTTTAGCCTAACGTTAAATATTTTTTTGTTTGCTACCATTCCAGTTACATTTGCATAGAAGTCTTTGACGTAACCTTACACTATGTAATGTTACACCTGTTGCATGTAAGATTAAATACAATATTTGAGCTTTAAACGGTTAACATAAGTATGCTTACATTTAATTTTAACTTAATAGTTAAGAAGTTGTGCATATGTTATTTTTATTTCATATTCACTAACGTTACTAGACACAGTATCCATGGGAACGGTGCAGCTAACGTTATATAAAGCCCACCTCTAGGACCGTGGCTGTCATCTCTATCAGCGATTCAAAAAAAAAAAAAAAAAAAAAAAAAAAAGATTAAATAGTTAGTCACGAAACGAACGACCACGTTAGCCTTAATTATTACTTAACGTTACACTTCAGTGTTAGTTAAGCAACAAATATCCCTAACCGTATCTCCTTAACGTTAACTTAAACCCCCCTCTGTCTCTCGAGCTTTGTCGGTTGACGTTACACCAAAGGCGTTTCAGTGTATTTGGTTGAAATAACTTAACGTTACTAAAACGTTACTGCTGCAACTCTGGCTCGAGTGTAAGAAATTATTATCCTTTTTCTTTTTGAGCGTCACTAGGATGTTATTCGCTTTGTTTATTGCGAAAAAAAAAATCGTTAACTAAGTTAAATTAGTCAACACAGTTGGTCAGGCTCCACACAGTCGGCTAACAATACTCAAAACACGGTACAACATTTTAAAATAGCAACAAAATGTCCCCCTAACAAGGAACTCAACTTTAATAGCATTTTTATGTGACAGTTGGAGGTATGACACTCACCTGGGCAAGATTATTTCTCTCTCCTCACGCCCGTTTCACACATACTCCGTCTGCAGTGCGTGTGCGTTGCGTATTTTTTTCCGTACCCATGTTAACGGATGGCAGCTTTCACACTGCACACGGATGCGGTCCGTCAGTCCGTTCCAGGAGCGGTGCGTCTGCAGCAGTACACGGATCGTTTTCGTACCGAGTCTATTTTTTGCTGCGCTGCGCTGCGTTGCATTGCTGCATTAAAGTGATAGAACATTGTTCGCATTAAAATAAACATGTACTGACGCGAAAATCTAGTAATTTCAACATGGATGCATATCATTTAAAATATACTCTTGTTTCAAAGTCAACACATGGCTTTTTTCTCGAGTAAAGCAACAAAACGACACCTTACCTGGCATTTAGGTAAAAAATGTGCCATAATGGAGAGCACTCGTACTTTCTTGGAGGTGAAATGCAAAGTTATTTTTGACCTGCAGGATTTCTTTTCAAAGGGTTTAAAAACGAAAGAAAAGACGAGAGTCGGCTGTTTTTGAATAGCCTATTCTAAGTTTCTAATTTAAAATGTTTATGATTTTAGGCTATAACCTATGTTTAAATGTTTTGCCTTTTGTGTGAGCTAAATCTAAAGTATATTAATATATAAATATGAATTAATGAATGGAAAAAATGTTGTTTAAATGTAGGCTTGTAGCCTACGTTAACCTGTCTACTCAGAAAGATTAAACAAAGAGAATTGCAATTCTGATGAGCCAAGATCAGTAACAACTTCTGGATTTTAAATAAAAAAATCATTAATAAATACTGTGTTTGTGGTATGTAAAAGCGGATCAGTTGCGGACTGCAAACGCAGCATATGTGAAAGGACTACAGGGTGTGGAGCTCCTGCAACGCACACGCAACGCAACACGCACCGCACACGCACTGCAGACGGAGTATGTGTGAAACAGGCGTCAGTCTCTCTTCATAACGACGCCGGCTCCAAAGGTCCAACGAGCAACGACACAAATGACGCAGTTTCTCGAGTAGGACCGCTCGCGCACAAACGGCGTACATCTATATATATATATATATATATATATATATATATATATATATATATATATATATATATATATATATATATATATATATAAACATATATATATATATATATATATATATACCCAGATAGCACACATACGTCGGGCCGATGTCGGCGCGATGCACAAAGTTCCATCGGAAAGACATCGATCAGAGAGCGTTTGCTAATTGGGACAAAGTCGCCGAGACATCGGCATTTGATCGCGAATGCTGTCCGGCCGACGTGTGGACGATGCAAAACAGCAAATCCTGGCCACTATTCATGGGCTTTCTAGGACCTTTATTTAGGTCGAACCTTTCGGGTTACACCCAGATAGCACACTGGCATAGAATCAACGATACACTCACGGCATTAAAGACCAACGTCACACACTCCATTCAAAACATCAATCTACGCAGATCATTTACTTACCTTATGCTGAATGACGTTGATGTCAGTTGAGTGAAACACGATGTTGATTTCAGTTTGGTACAGTTAACGTTAACACATTTTCTGTTTTAAAAATAGCAAATACTTAATACTAATAAGATACATTAGCCTGTTTATGTAATAATCACACATAACATTCAGTTAACATTGTTTTAATATTTACAGAGCAGTTACAGATAGCCTACATGTTTAGAGCAAACAATCTATATAAATATTCAATATGACAATATAATAGAAAAGGCATTTAATAGAAAAATATATATAATAGAAAAGGCATTTACATTCAAATACACAAAGAGGTAGGCTATACAGGTACATAAATTAAAAGTAATATTTACTCAAGAACAACTGATCATGTACCAGACACATTATTTTTATTGGAGCACAAAAGGATATGTCAGTCAGAACATAATGAGACTCAAATCACAGGTTCTTTTCTAATGGTGACTGAGACTATGTGACTCTTTTTGTGTTACACAAAATAAATGCGTATGGGTGAGTAGATGGTTTATAAAGAAAGCTTACCCTTGAAAATGTAGGGCAGAAGAATATTGCAGATGAATTGGTTCTTTTACAACTATTGCAGCCTACTATCAGCAAGTGTAAACTCCTTGGTGAAAAAGGTGACAGATGTAACCCACATTTTCAATAGCATAGAGAAAATATTTTTAATTACTTTAAAAAATAAAATGCATATTATGAGCCAAAAAAGAGGTTTAAACCACACTGAAAAGTCATTATTAAATACCGATGAGAAGGATGCAATACTAGAGAAACTGGAAAATAAAAGTTTGACCATTGGACGAGAAATACTGATCGAGTCCGCAAAGTCCAGCCAATCTCTTGAATTAAATATCAATTGTTTATATATTGACTACAAACAGAATTAATAGTTGTTAATGAAATAGGTTTGGCATTGGTAAATTGAGACTGGAAAGAATATAACCAGAACATCGACTCAAACTGTGCATGTGCTGTATAATATCGAGTATTATTTTAGCAAAACTAAGCACTGCTGACAGTGGAGAAAATTTCAGTAAAGTCACTAAGAAAATGTATTAGGATTTGTAAACTTGTAGTTTTCTTTTCTCTCACAAACACAACAGTTACATTTGTTCTATTCTACAAATCACAAATTAATAAAATCGTGGGCTCATTTTTTCCATCAAGGGGGAAAAAAATCATACTCACGATCTCACATCATCTAACAAGTAAAATTTGTCCATGGCTTCACACTTTTGATACATGTGTGCACCAAACGCAGAATAAAGGTACGGTCACACTACACTTTACATTACATTGACGAGAAACCTTTGTATTAAAGTCAAGTAGATATTTTTTTTATATTTTGAATATACTGTTTTTAAATGTTGAATTCATGTTTATATAAAGACTCTGCAGAGCATGAAGTCATATCATGTTTTGTCATGTTTTTATCATTTGTTAATTTGTAGAATAGGACTTGTGCACCACCAGAAAATAATTTGAAAAGGTTTAACTGTTGTGTTCTTTGTGAGAAAGAAAAGTTTGCAACTTCTAAAAAAAACATTTTCTCTGACTTTAAGGGTGCTTTCACACCTGCCTCATTTAGTTCAGTTGAATCGTACTAGAGTTCATTTCCCTCTTTGGTGCGGTTCGTTTGGTGAAAGCAGCAATCGCACGCGGGTGCGCACCAAAAGCGGACTAAACAAGCGTACCGAGACCTCCTTGAAGAGCTGGTCTCGGTGCGCTTTCAAACGAACTCTGGAGCGGTTAGCTGGTGGTGAGAACGTGATCCGGCCTCGAACAGAACCAACTGCAAAAGTACTGATAATATTTTGACTAAACCAGCTGCCATAGTTAGCTGCGCTGACATTATGTGCATGACATTATTACCTGATAGATCGTTGGAAATATTTTCGGAATGAGCGTGTCAGAGTTAAGAATAATTAATGCACGCCTCTGATTGAAGTGAGGAGTGATGTGCGCTCGCCGTCTGCAGTACGTTGTTTTCAAGTCGCATCCGCGCTTCATTATAGAAAGGTATTGTTTGCATACTGTGGTTAATACACAATATGTAGTAGATTATGGCCAGGGACAAAACCTGCCCGCAGTCGTCTTTCTATAGTGTTATAGTTTGCTGGCTTTTCCTCTTCTGTTGAAATTTTCCCACAAAGTAAATTCTGACCAATCGAAAAGCAGTTTAGGTAATACACCATGGCCAATGAGTGATGTGGATGTTGTCACGTGTTTCAACTGGTCCGGACCAAAGCAATCAGTGTGGTGTGAAAAGGAACCAAAAAAGCTGTAAAATGCAACAATGTATTATTTAATTGTTTGGCCTTGGTTCGGACCAAATTAACTGAACAAGAGATGTGAAAGCACCCTAAGTGCACTGATGTGTGACTATTCTTTACAACTACAAATCCCACTGTCACAGGTGTTCAGTTTTTCTATAATAATACCCTCACAGAACAGGGTATTGATCAGCCATCCATGCAAAAGCAGAGGTCAGTGTGGTGGACTGTTGGTACATCTGTCCAGGCCAACATTTGATGTCTTCATGCCTTCAACTGGGGATTCCCAGAGAACCTGTAACAAAAATAGTACAGTTCAAAATCCATTGTACATACTCATTACAAAGTATTGAATCTGGTTACACAAATTATCATACAAGGTTCAATTTAACTTTAGCTCAATATACAATATTTGCAGCATAATATTGCACAAAAGGCACGGTTTTGTCTTGCACTCTGAATATTCCATTAATTTGGCAATTTGTGACAAGCCCAGTGACATTGTCACATTTTCTTCTCTATTTAATTTTTATACAAAATGAATGAATAATGTAAAATATAAATAATTACATAACTAAACTGGAAAAATATTAGGGATGTCACAATTCTCAATATAATATTGACCCATTCGGTACGACACCCTTGGATCAATAGGCGCTTGTGTATTGCATTAATTTCTGTGCATTTTATTTCTCTCTGAATTGGCTCTGTTTTGTGTGCCAATGAGTCTATGCTGATATGAGCAAAATATCCAATCACGATGCACTAAAGTTAGGGGGTGTTTAGCCACGGATGCAATGCTGGTGTCTTAGGGTGCGTTCACACTTGTCATGTTTGGTTGGATTAAAACGAACCCTGGTGCGGTTGCTCGTTTAGTGCGGTTCATTTGAACATATGTGAACGCTGCCACCCGAACCCTGGTGCGCACCAAACAAGCGGACCGAGACCGCTAAAAAGATGGGTCTCGGTCCGCTTCCAAACGAACTCTGGTGCGGTTCGATTGATATATGAACGCAACACGGACCAAAGACATGTAAACGGACCAAAAACCGGACGTAATGTCACAAGATGCCACGCATAATGCAGCTCGGCGTATCCAAAATGAGTAACTTTAACGTTAGAGGACAAACGTAGAGCAACGAGGAAGAGCCTCATCAATATTTGGTCAGACGAGCATGTTTCGAAAATGCTAGAAAAAACACACAAAAAGCATACCTGGCTCTTCTCATCAAAGTTCCTGTGTTGCCCATTATTAGCAGGTGCAGACGACAGAACGGCCGTCTCTTTTGCACAACGGAGGAAATCCTGCTGCTGTTTTGAATGTTTTGAACATTTTATGAGCTCTTCATGAGTTCTCAGCGGGTAAAAATAATGCCACATGTACACGCATAAAATGATCGCGTTTAATCCAACACACAGCGTTGTTTTGAACATTTCATGAGCTCTTCATGAGTTCTCCGGTAAAAAATAATGCCACATGTACACGCATAAAATGATCGCGTTTAATCCAACACACAGCGTTGTTTTGAACATTTCATGAGCTCTTCATGAGTTCTCTGGTAAAAAAATAATGCCACATGTACACGCATAAAATGATCGCGTTTAATCCAGCACACAGCGTTGTTTTGAATGTGAACATTTCATGAGCTCTTCATGAGTTCTCTGGTAAAAAATAATGCCATATGAACACGCATAAAATGCCCGCGTGTAATCCGGCACACAGCGTTGTTCTGATTGTTCGGTAAGCAGCTCCTACGTCATATAAGCCGACCAATCAGGTTGTGAGCGTCTCCCTGTGCCTTTGGTTCGGTAACTTTAGGTTCGCTGTTAAAAATGCCCGTGTGAACGCTAAGCGGACCAGGACTATTATGTTTGTTTTTGTTTTTTGGTCCGGACCAAACTAACCAAACGAACCGAACTACAAGTGTGAACGCACCCTTAGAGCGGTGAAGTGAGGCTGCAGGGCGCACCACCATCGTTTAAACCTGTGGTGTGGGTGGGGTGTGCGATATAAAGTTAAAGAGTTAGTTCACCCAAAATTAACCCAATAACCCAATAAATTCTGCCATAATTCCTCATGTGGTTGGACAGGGTTAGGGTTAGGGTTAGGGTTAAGATAAGGTTAAGGTTAAGAGTTAGGGTTAAGATAAGGTTAAGTTAAGGTTAGGGTCAGACCTCCGTTCATCTTCACACACAGATGAAGATATTAGTGTTGAAATCAGATGATTTGATTTGATTTAATGGTTTATTTGAAAGGGGACAGTGCAATTTCATAAAACACATGAACAAACATGGTTAAAAAAGCCAGAATTAGCTAAAAGGCTATTTTTCATCTGTAGTCCCCTGGCCAAGATGTAAAAAAAGCAATTAAATACATATAAAAATATGTATCAGATTGCTCAGAAAGGCCTTCACTGACACCAATGTCATTTCCTCTCTTAAGACCCATAAAGGCACTAAATACGGCGTTACAAAGCCCATCTCACTACAGTGGCTCTATAATCATTTTATGATAGTAAAGTAGGAAGTAAGGTAGTACTTTTTCAAAGTACAGGAACTTTCGAGGGCGGGACTTGGGCGCTGAACATGCTGATTGGTTGAGCTCACGCAGCATTTTATTTCAACCGCGCGTTCGTCTCAGCCATCTTACGTACAATGTCTGTAATAGCTGATAATAATATACATTGTCATTTTAAATCTAGCTTTACAAGCTTTCTGATTATGCTGCTGAATCTGCATATTAGTGCTCTTTTCTGTCATAACCAGCAAAAGCAGCACAGCTTGAATCTCTTCCATACTTGTTATTCATTTTTTTTCACCATGTAAACGACCTGACCGATTACTTTTAAGTGTGCGTCCTTACATGGCGTGACAGCGCGCGCCGCGCTCATGTTGACAAGAGAGAATAGTTAATTTTTCTGAGGGGTAAACATTTTATTTCGTAAGTTATGAAGATAATGTTGGAGTAATGACACAGCGTATATTGCCCCAGGCAGTTTTTACTTTAACTGCGCCTGACAGAAGATTTGTTTTTCTGAGATGATAATTACACTTTACAACAAATAAATAGCTATAAATAATACTGTATTAGTCCTGGTGGCCGTTAAGAGTTGCTATGGCTACAGTTAACACATTCCAGCTGCTGGAGAAAACAGCGGTGACATTTTTGATGCGGCAGACAAACTGCATGTGACAAAATGATTGTGATTGAAAGTCATCACATGTAAACACCAGATCGGTTTAGATAACGGCTCATGTAGACAGTCCACTAAATCTTTCAATCGGTATACACAAAAATGATTTCTGTCCGACATTGATGGAGGAGCAGTCGCGCAGTAGGTTACATCACCAGACTAATTTGCCTAATCTTCTCGGAACTTTAGATCGCGGTTCGAAGCTTCAGGAAGCGGTGTTTTGAAAACAGCCATCACTATATAAGTCGTTATTTTGCTTTTTTTGGCGGACAAAAACTATTCTCATCGCTTCATAAAATTAGTGTAGAACCACTGTAGTGAGATTTTTCATTTTTGGGTGAACTAACCCATTAAATTCATATAACAAGATTATAACAGATCATTCCATTAGATTTTGAAAAATGTAATTCAATTTTGTGGAAAAGTTTTCCTTAATTTAAGTGCGTTCAATAGCTTTGTTTTTGAGTGTATTTTCCAGACTAACAATGTAACATTAAATCTATCAAAATAAATTAAAGGGATAGTTCACCCAAAAATGAAAATGTGATGTTTATCTGCTGACCCGCAGGGCATCTGAGATGTAGGTGTGTTTGTTTTTTCAGTAGAACTCAGATGAAGATTTTTAACTTTGACATGCATTATACGAGCGATATTAATCCATATTAAACCCTGTGGCTCGTGGCGACACATCGAAACGATCGGTTTCTGTGATAAACACAACTGTATTTGTTATTTTTTTACCTCATATAAGACGAATCTCATTTAGGATGAGTAGGTCAAAATCCCGGCGCGAACGTAGATGCCTCATTCGACCGATCCATCGAGGCACTAATAAGGCATATATCTATGATCGCACTGGGTTTTGACCTTCTTAGATGGAACTAATGGCGTTGGGAACACTAGATGAGATTCGTCTGATATGAGGTAAAAAATAACACAAATACTGTTGTGCTTCTCACAGAAAGTGATCGTTTTGTGTTTTAACACATCAATGTGTCGCCACGTGCCGCTGGGTTTAATATGGATTCCTAAGTCTTTGTGTTTTTTACTCTCATAGAAATACACCCCATTGACATGCATTATATGAGCAACAGCTAAGTTAAAAATCTTCATTTGTGTTCTACTGAAGAAATTAACACACCTACATCTCGGAAGCCCAGCAGATAAACAGCACAGTCTAATTTTTTGAGTGAACTATACCTTTAATACAGATTGAAGCCTGTTGTTTTCAGTCTTTTGATCTGGGATAGTGGCAGCTATTGGGAAACTCACCATCTTCATGTACTAATTGTAGATGTCATCAAGGCCTTGTCCTGAAAAATCTCAGCACCAAACGCTGGGCTTTATATCTGATCTGGTAATAAGAGCACAGCAATAACTGTAAGAACTCTAATGATATATCTTTACCCTCTGACACTGTATTGTGATATAATTCAAACATTTTAGAGGCTAATAGTATGAGCAGTGAGTACGCTGAAAAATAACTTAAATGCCTAAAGTTGTTGACCGCCTGAACCACAGTCAGCATTTAAAGTATTTAAGTATTTAGTAAAAGTATTTAAGACCATAACATCCTGTTATCATAATAGTTAATCATAAATACAAACTATAACACACTACATTTGTCACCTTGTCTAATTTTGCTGATTATTTTACCCTAAAGGCTTTTCAGACGGTCTTACTGTAACAACATGGAGTTAATGTTTTTAAAATGTACAGACCCCCAACTTTTGAACAGTAGTATAATTTTTGAGGTTTTGCTTACCAGTCATCTAGTTTTTAGCCTGAGATTTTCTTCAACAGGAGTGCAGGCCATCAGCATGGAAGAATCTAGGAACATAAACAGTTTATCACAGAGCCTATATAATGTCAGGCTTATTAGAAGGAGACAAGCTAGAGCAGAGGTGAAACGCAGATAAGAGAAGTAGAATATGCAGAGTATACATACAATAATTTCTTAACATAATTTGTTTTAGGCTTACTTCATTTTACATTGCTCAGTGTTACTTACGTGTGGTTGTCAGAACCTTGCAAACTGTAATAAAAAATAATTTTGCAAAAGAAAATAACATGCAGGGTGATGTAGGTAAAATATTTAGTATGGTAACACTTTGGTATGGGAAACATTCACTTAACTTTTGCCTCAAATTCATAATTTACTGCTTAATAGATAGTAAGGTAGTTGTTGTAGCGTTTAAGTTTAGTTAGATACCAGGAAGAATTTAGGGATGTTGTAGTATAAGGTCATGCATTAATATGTGCTTAATAATACTAATAAACAGCAAATGTGCAAGCTAAGAATTGTTCACCTTACTAAAGTGTTACCTTTTGTAGAAAAAATACGAAAGATTTAATGAGATTTTACCCTTCTCTGTCAGCAGCCCATGGGAACATCCTTTGCCTCCGTTGTTGTATTATTATTTTTTTTACTGAAATCACAGGGGGGGAAAAAAGGAACGTAATTGGTATTAAATAATTAAACATTAAATGTAATTTAGGTTGTTGTTGTTGTTGTTTTTTACCGTGAAAGATCATTTCATTTGATTTTGGCGTTTCCTGTAATAACATTAACTTATAGTGAAGTTAGGTTAAATCAATTAGCTCACTTCCAATAACCCATTGACAGACTACCAGCAAACCTAAAAAAAACTATCAAAGCCTCTCTTCTGCACATAAAGACGTGATTAAAAACTCACTTTCATTAGAGCTAAAGTATATTAGCAAACTGCTAATAAAAAACGGTTGAGATGCTAACGGACTTTTTCAAAGACACTGAACAATTTTAATAAAGTAAATATTCGACAGAAGCGTGTCAATTACAGTAAGAAACGTGTACGGAACAGTTTTATATTATTTGTGTAATGTTTATGGACTAAACTTACCTGAAAGCAGCGAAAATAACAGGAGCGTGTCCGTTACTGTGCTGTTGCTGGCTTGCTGCAAACTCCGGCCCGTTTCCATGGTAACTTCCAGTGTTTGACTGTTCAACGCACGCCCGTCAAAGTCACGCAGCAGCATTACGTAAATAAACACGTACATTACCAATTTAATGAACAGTCAGTTTATTTATCAGATGATGACAAATGTTCAGACAGTTTGGCAACTCAAAAAACTTTGGCACAAGAGTATGCACCATTTCTGACTAAAAACTGTGAGGAATTCTTGGAGTGAAAACTGCGATTACAAACTGCCTGTTTTTTTTCTGATTTCCTCAAGTGAAAATTTACCTAAAACCCACAGATGGCGTCGCGTCGCTTCGTCTTTCTCTCGGGTTGGTGGCAAAGAGATGAATGGGCAGCATGAGCAAACAACAGATAAACACAGCATCGGCCTCCAGTATATTGGGCCGACCCAAAGCCGACGAGCTGGAAATAAAGCGATATTCGCGTATGCCTGGCCGATACTTATTCGATGTTATGATTTGGAGGCCGACGTCCGCTCTGGGGCCGACGTCGGCCAGACGTATGTGTGCTATCTGGGTATATATATATATATATATATATATATATATAAACGTGCCAATCACAGGGGCTTTATATATATATATATATATATATATATATATATATATATATAATTTTATTTTTATGTTTTGTTCATTTGTGTAGTCTAGCTTTAAAAACATATTATGATGTCCGTATATATATATATATATATATATATATATATATATATATATATATATATATATATATATATATATATATATATATATATATATATATATATATATATATATATATATGTCACATGCCTGTCCTGTCTTGTGTGCACTTGTGGGTTTTGTTATGTTGAGCATGTGCTCGTGTCCCTGTCAGTTCCCTCCCCGTTATCTGATTATTGGTTAATTTGCCCCACCTGTTCTCCCTCATTATCTGCCTTGTTTGTTCCCTTTATAATCTCCTTGTGTTCGTCAGTCTGTGTTGGATCCTTGTGTAATGTCTGCGTCTTCCGTCCTCCCCGTGATTCTGTTGGTTTGTTTAAGTTTGTATTTATATTATTCTATTATTTGTTTTTCCCCCTCGTGGGTTTTGTTTTGAGTTTATGTTTTGTTTTTGTAAATAAATCATCTTTTTTCTGCACTTGAGTCCTCGCACCCTTTTCCCTTGTCTGTGACGTGACAGAAGGATCCAACCATACAATGAGGACTCAGCAGAGAAGTTCTCCCTCGGTGCCAGTTCCGGGGGTCCCGAGTCCGGGAATCCCGAGTCCAGACATGGCCTGGAGGGCCGTAATGGGAGGGTTTGTGGTGGCAGTCCTGCATGCTTGGGAAAAGCACAGGGTGTCATCCA